>NW_017536852.1:211592-214101 GCF_001853355.1 Bactrocera latifrons | reverse complement strand
AAGGGGGTTATAAATTTAAAGATTAATTAAGAAAAATTAAAAAAATGTATTTAAAAAAAATCTAAAATATATACATAACTGATTGCTCTTGGCCTAAAACTTCTTCCACACAATTTACATTATAGCACTGGCCTACTGTTATATATTATATTAATATACATACATGTATATGTTTACCTAAGCACCTACTATGTACATATGTATGTGTTAATGTATTATTACCTTTAATTTAAGCCTTCGCTACTAACTACTCGTACTACTAAATTTAAATGACTACGGTTCCTTAAGTTGCATCACAAGCGCACCCAGGCATAGATATTAACATTTTTAAATAAATAACTTTATGTAAATATAATGTAGATATCATCAGCCTAATTGCAAAATTACATAACATCGCTTTGCATAAGTTTAAGAACAAGAAAAAAACTCTATAAAATTGAAAATACTCAGAGGAAACCAAATTCTGGTCATAATTTGGTTATATCTGGTAGGAAAAACTTAAAGTTTGGCAAAACTAAGTCGTAGTTTGGAATGAGGAAATTTAAATATTTATTCAGCTACTTAAAACAATAAAATAAAAAGATCAAACATTTTTTAAACTCATAAGAAAGTAAAGAAAATAAATAAATAAAWAAACATAATTTAAGTTTACATATTAAATCCTACAAACAAAATATTTAAAAATACACAAAAACGCAGTATTAACCCACAAGAATATCAAACGTGATTTCCAAAAAACCCTCTCGACGACATTCACCCCCATTTCTACGACAATCTCGTTTAAGTAAGCGGAACGAAGCCGGTTTTTTAACGGGCAACTCGGCATCATTACTCAAATTTACAGCAGTAACGTTTTCTGCCGCTACAACAACAACAACAAAATGTCTTCCCAGAAAGCTCTGCTATAACTCCGATTGCAGACGAATGCATAGAATATTAAAACCAGCTTGCACTCAGTGACAACTGAGGTATTAACCAGATATACACATGCAGCCTCAAGTTCGCTCGTCTCATTTGTAATGGTATAGCACCACAGAAAATTACTAAATCCTTTTGGAGAAGCTGTTGGGATTCTGAATTCTTCAGTGAATATAAATCGAGGATATTTATATATCATTTGCAAAAATTACTTTTATTCAAATCAATTTTTATCTAAACTAAATTAAACAAAAACTCTCGATACAATTCCGCAAACGCGATTTCAATCAAGAAGTAGACAAGTTAAATACACGTATAAAGAAATATTCATTTAAAAACGCAAAAAAAAAAATGTTATACATCATATTCATACATATTTTAAAATTTTCAAAATTATTACTTTTTTTTTGTTCCTGCTATTTTTTATTAAGTTTAAAACTATATTTGTTAAAATTAAGAATTATAATTTTGAAATTTATGTATGGCACTTGACATATAGTGTATTAAAAAATACTAATAACTTCAAATTATTATTTCATTGCACATGAATGACCCTGTTTTGTGTTACTTCAACAGGAACAAACCATATGTAAACAATAAAATTATATTTATGTAAAGCAAATTCTCTGAAATTTTGAAATTATTTTCAGTTAAAACAATTTCAAGATATAACTCAAAATCAAATTCTCAGAACAAATTGTTGTTCGACTTATTTGACACCAATATTTTAGTGGAAACGTAAAGAAATAAAAAAATTAAATGAATTGACACACTCGCAGAATCGTTTGAAAACACTTATAACAATTTTCAGCACTATTTAAAAAGTATAAGTGTTTATATTAAAAATTTGAAGTAAAAAAAATATATATTATATGTTCGCTTTTGAATTAAGTTTAAATAATAATAATTTGTTCGTGAACCACAGAAAAGTAGGAAAATAAATCATCTAGTGCTGCTTTAAACACAACAATTGTAAATATTTAAAAATAATAAAATTAAAAATACAAAGTTTTATTGTATTAAAAGCATGAATTCACATATTTCCTCAACAATTGATATAAGAAAACTTATTAACATAAGTAAAAATTTTATACGAGTATAAGAAAATATGTTGAAAAAACAAWAATAATAATATAACCAAAAACAAGCATATATATGCAGTCATTATGCAAAATTATAGTGACGAATTCGTTGACTTGTACTTAACTTAAAAACGATTATGTACTTACATATATGTATATCGTACATATAATACGTAAGAGATTCTGAAGTGCGCCATTTTTGCAGTTAATGGTTAAAATTTGTAGTTTTGAAAATGAATGTAGTGTTTTTGCATAGCTATGTATATAGTAATATTGTTGTTTTTGTTTTCTAAACTGCTAATAATACTGTTGCGCAGCTCTTTCCATAACATGGCAAACGCACTTACAGACACACGGTACGCAAACAAACATAAATAATCTGAAAGAGGGATAATTAAAATAAAATTGAAAAACGAAATTAATTAAAAAAGAAGTTAAAATATTTTAGAAGAAAAAATAATAATAAAAAATGATAATAAATCAAAAAATGCAATAATCAAGTATTGGTG
>NW_017536852.1:205275-211577 GCF_001853355.1 Bactrocera latifrons | reverse complement strand
GTATGTATATATATTCATATGAGGGTGTGTATGTGTATCTTTTGATTTAGCTAAAAATATTTTCCTTTCTTTTGCGACTCTTTGCCTTTGCTTTCAAGTATTTTAAGTGAGTGTTCGAGTGACTCTCGCCAGCCTGTCTCTTATACACATCTAGATGTGTATAAGAGACAGTGTTTTTAGTTTTGATTTCGAAATATTTACACATTTTGCGACTACAGTAGACAAAAAATATATTCGAGGACTTTAATATTGTTCTATAACTCTGTAGTGTTTTTTTAGTGTGTGTGTGATGGGTTATGAATGGGTATGTGTGTGTATGATTTTATTGTTTTTTATTCAGACTAAAACGCCATAATACTTGCTTTACTTAGTTCCAGCATATTAGCTACATTCTATTCTAGAAATATTCTAGAGCAAATATTCTTATTAAGCTTTTTGTTAGCAACAAATGTGTTTAAATTTATATTTTGTTCTTCCTCAAACGCATTATGCTCTTCTACGACTTCGCCAATTATTGGATCCATACTATATTCAAGGTCGTCCGATTCAAAACTCGACTCATAACTCGACTTAAGACGCGACTTATAACTCGGTTTAAAAAACGAATCAAAAATCAACTTTAAAATCGATTCAAAAACCGATTCCAAAAACGACCCAAAACTAGATTTTAAACTCGATACAAAATCCGATTCAAATTTCGATTCAATACTATTCATGCGCTTAAATGTTGGTATGGTTTCGTTTAGTGCCATTTGTCTTTTCAATGGTGCTCCACTGTTTAATATATCTCTTATTTCGGTATTATCATTAAAAACGCATGACATTAAATAATTGATTAATAACAGTAAGCATAAAAATTGCACGAAATGTACAAATTTTACATTCTTATACAAACTTACAACAAAAGGATGACAATGGAGTCATTCCGGAAGCGCAAATTGATCTTGTTCCATTGGTTTTTTCAGCCAGCTGCCGAGATCTTCGCGACGAAAAGCCGCAAATAGCTCTTTCTTGGCAATCTGAAAGTTAGAAAACAAATTAATACTGTGTTTTTGGCGCTAATGTGGACTAAATGAAGCTTTGAACTATAATCTTGACGAAAAAATCATAACCTTTAAATCCAAAAGTATGAAAATGATTGGAATATATTCAACAACTTGCTTGTTTGTATGATTATAAATATATTTCATACTAAGATAAATAACGAGAATAGCTCAAAATCCGCCAAAACACTCACCTGGTAGTCCTTAACCCTCTCCTTTGTTTGCCCGTAATCGGTCGTGAGCTTGCGATTTGGTATGCCGGGCAAATTTTTCATCAAATAGCCATACTTCATGAAGTACATCTGCTTGGTAATGCGCGATATTTGGTTATTGACCGTTTTGCCGGTAAGCGAATTTACCACCTCCACTTCACTATCACCGATCGTCCAATTGATGCCGAAATTCGGTGCCTTAGCTTGATTGCGCGGCTCAGCCGATGTGACCAATGCCAAGCGTGGCTTATTCAAGTGATAGGGTGGCGGAAGACCTTGTATGGATTTCTCTATTCGACCGCAGACGGCACGATACATGTGCTCGGGATGCAATAAACTGCCCAAAACTATGGAATGCAAATAAATCGGCTCGATAATAGAGGCCAGCAGTGAGCCCTGTATGCCAACAATGTTCCAGCGTGCAATCTTGTCGGAGCAGGACATCGTGAGCAAACGTTCACCCTGTGGGAAGTATTAAAAATGCATTTTTAGTTGGAAATCTCTCGAGTGCATTAGAAATGAGTACTCACCTGCAGTACGCCATCCCATGTTTGTAATCCTTCTTTGCTTTTGACCGGTATGGTGCCCTCACCCGATTCGATTTTCGTACGCAATTGACCACGCGCCTTTCTGCCGTCGCACAACACATAATACGACGCATGGATTTTTAAAAGCAAGAGAGCAAGCGCAAACGAGTTTAGCAAGCGCGGGCGCGGCAGCAGTCCGCAGCAAAATCGTTCAATTTTCATTTAAAACGCCAATTTTCAGAATATTGTGGTATTAACATATTAGCAATGCATATATATACATATATATATATATAGATGTATGATATTTTCAGGTTCGCACGCAGGCGCAGCAGTTTACAGCATTATGGCACAGTGGTAGCGGACATGAGCGAGGAGTTCACCCAACAACAAGGCAATGTAAGCGAACAACAAAGGTATAACACAAAAACAATAACAAAACATATAAAGAATTGGAAATTATCGGAAAAAAGAAATTTGAGAGAAAAAAGAGAAGAAAGAATTCATTTATCGATTGTACATTTCACATTCTAAATAAATAGAATTAAATACAGTTCATACTTAAATGTATAGCTTAATTCACTCATTTTGAAATGTAAATAATGGCGCTTTTAAATAACTGTATACACAGCTAAGCTTTAATTGCGCACAAAAAGCGTTAAAACGTGTCGATTTAACGCCCTCTGTGCTTGGAATGGAATTTTGAGGAGTTTTTGAGTGAGTACCAAACTTTATTATACGTTTACCTAACCAATTTGCTATTGGACCGTGTATTTATTATTTTGCTAGAATTTTGAGCGAGCTCTCCGTCAATTTCTAAATGTGGTTTTTATATTTTTTGATAAATACATGGTGCTAGATGTCATAAACTGCTTCTAAAACTCTTAATAATTTCATAGATACACTCTGAATATGGTCCTTATATACTGCGGAACCACCGCTACCCTAAACAACATTTTCCACATTATTTTGAGAATTTTAGGTTAGGGTTTCAACCAACAGACCATAGGGTGACAGTTAAATAAGGAAATACATTTCTGTGCACATTGTAAGGTCGTTCTCGTGCTCCACGGGCTTCCTGGCTTTCTCTATACTTATTTTCGAGATAAGAAACCAATTACTTAAGTAGGACAAAGTTTTCAAATCACTCGTTAACGACACTGGTGTTCGATTTGTGCAATAAAAACCCATCAGCCGGTCGTTGTAAATCACGCTACTTTGCTTGGACCTTGGGTATCAACAAATGTAGCTAGAAGCCATTCTCCATGCTCCTACTGGATGTGTTTCCAATAGCTTTTTCACGCTGATAGTTCAAACAATTGCCGTTGTGAGCTGTGACCGAAATAAGCTCACTTATTTTTGCACAATATCGACTCTTCGTAGCATGGAGAGATCTTCATGATCTGGAGAATTTCTGTGTAATACTTAAATAATCCGTAGATACATGAAGATTACCCAAAAAGGCTTGAAAAACTTTAGATTTTCGGTGGTAAACATTAATCACAGAATAAAAAAAAATTTTTTTTGATGCAATTTTAAGGTTATAATTATATATTTGTTGTAACTAACGGCACTCCAGTTGACTTTGAACTCATTTTTGTATATACTCGTACAGCAGTATTCTATTAAATTGCTTAGCAATTTTCGGTTTTAAAATTGAGGTTATGGTTTTTGACACTAACTTATAACCTAAGATTAATATCAATTATATGTTTGACTTATGAAAAAAGACCATTTCTTTCATGGATATATTCTATAATTAAAGCAAGGCGGTCCTACTTTCTTTAAAATGCTTTTTTAAAAAATTATGCCGGCACTCACTCAAAAACTCAAATATATTCGCTGAAATATAATTATTCATAAGTGCTTAGTATATTTATAATGTTTTTAGACTCTTACAAATAACAAAATGGGAAGCATAACTCAATTCAAATGTTCCTTCTATGAAGTTATTTGCGCTTTTGTTTTTGTTTTTCATATACTTTTTTTTTTTAAATAAATTTTTTATCTCTTTAATTAATTAATTTATTTTTTGTTGAATACTTAGTAGTAGTAGTCTAGTTTGTTTAAGGTTAAAATTTTGTAATTTCATTTGATTTTGTTTACCAACCTATTTGGATGTTTGTCAACACCAGTGTCATTTTCGTGAGGACTAAAAATCCGTGCATCACCACAAGGCGCTGTATTGATGTACAAATGGAAATGAACACCGGATTTTAGTTTGTACGGGTATTGCCCATTGTCTTGATTCCTCACGAAAATCGACTGATTTGCAGTGGCTATAAAAATCAAAAGTTGAAAAAAAGAAAAATTTGTTTATGCGACTTTAGTAAATACGAGATTAATTGTTTGACGCATGTCATGTTTTGCTTGTAGTAGTAAGTAGTAGTAGTAGTATTTGTTAATTTTCATTATTAATACAAAATAACAACTAGTATATATATGTACTATATGTTCTATGTACTATGTTCTATGTAATTGTAGGTAAAGTTGTTAAAGAGGTATGCGCTTAAAGTGAAAGTTAAAGTTGATAAAAATAAGTGGGTTGCTAGAGCAAATAAATAGTTTTAATAAGAAAGTATAGGGTGTTAGTTATATAAAAAGAAAAACTCATTACAGGATGACCCTGCTATATGCAAACTAGGCGTCTAAGAGAATGTAAACAAAAGTAATGATAAAATATCGTTCATTTTACTTTACGCTACCGGCTTCTTTTCTATGCTTGCTATTGGAAAAAAGTTAAAAGAGCTTAAATATTTGTTTAGAAATGAAATTTAGTTATGTAGTTCCAAAATATGCTTAATATGTGATTACTTAAATATATATAAATATCTGTGTATGCTTGTGGGTTAAGGGCTCGTATACTATGAAAATTGAATATCTCTCCTCAAGTGGATTTAACACAATTTTATTTCTATGTCTATGTTTGAAGTTAGAAATTTCAAAATGCTAAAGGCCGTTATGATTATTTTGAAACCGACTATGCAGTTTATTTTCCGCTATTTTGTCAATAACCGTGTAAAATTTATGATTTTTTGAATGAAATTATTAAAAAAAAATATTTTTTTTCGTAATTTATGCATATTTTACGCAATTTTGTCAATATCCGTGTAAAATTTATGANTGATTTTTTGAATGAAATTATTAAAAAAAAATATTTTTTTTCGTAATTTATGCATATTTTACGCAATTTTGTCAATATCCGTGTAAAATTTATGAATTTTTGAATGAAATAAAAAAAAACAATATTTTTTTTCGTCATTTAGACTTATTTTCCGCTGTTTTGTCAATAACCGTGTAAAATTTATGATATTTTGAACAAAGTTATTTAACATTTTTTATTTTACGTGAAGGTCTCAAAAAACTTGATAAACTGTGAAATCTGGTAGTTAGTAGAATTTTATTTAGTCAAAGCTCGGTAGGGAAAGGTTCTAAAAGTTCCATTTATTCTTTTTCCGAGCTCCCCCAAGCAATTAAATGAAATCATGGAAAAACTAACTTTGCTGTAAAGCAGGATGGATAAGAAATATGATGGATAGAGCTGACCTTCACTAGTATGTGCTGTGGAAAATCTAACCCAAAAATCCGATTAAAGCTATTTAAATAAGGCTTGTTCCTTATTTCCTAGCTTTTTTCGCAGACTATGCATATATTGAAACGAAAACCATATCACTTTGCTTAATTTTCGAAGTAATCTACAACTAACCTAATAAAAATTAAATATTACCGAAGGAAGCACTCTCATACATTTTTACTATATTTCCAAAAAAATTCTTCTTCCTATATTCTGATATTATATTTTAAACAGCAGTGGTATATATACTATAGATTTTCTAGTTGGCTGCTGAATCATGTGTAAACTATTTTGAAAATTTTCTCCACTCCTTTGTAGGTCGCAAGTCATAAAAATATTTATAAAGATCGTTAAATTTATGTGTACTAGTGTACTATGTGGCTAGATCACGTGCTAAGCGTTGAGGGTGAAAATTTTAAGTATCCCATATGGTCTAGTGGCTAGGATATCTGGCTTTCACCCAGAAGGCCCGGGTTCGATTCCCGGTATGGGAAATTATTTTTTTTTTTACTTTTATTTAATTTATTTAATTTTTTTATTTAATATTTTATATTTCTTTGTTCAAAATTTTTATTGTTAAATCGAGCGCATTCTGAGCAACTTAATGGCAAAGGAAATGTGTCTTTGGCGTGCATTTAAGATTTAATTTTTTAAGGAATATTTGCATGCAAAACTGTAGTAGTTGTGAGCGGAGTAGAGTAAAGAGCTGTGATAATATGTTTAGCGAAAGCCAGTTATGTCTATGTAGCTATACGTTTCTAGCTGCGCAGTAAGCCAACCAAAGTTTTTTGCGGAAATGCAAGTTTTGTAAAGTTAAAATTGAAATTACTTGAAAGCGATTTAAGATTTAAAATGAGTGTTGAGGTAAATTCTTATGCAAAAATTATTGTAATTACTTTAGTTTTTTTTTTATCTATTTTATACTTATATTTTTCATGTACTTCTT
>NW_017536852.1:165526-203895 GCF_001853355.1 Bactrocera latifrons | reverse complement strand
CCCAAAATGCAACAATACATGCGTACAGCTGGATTTATTGTTGTGTGTAGCGCGTTGAGCGCTTTGGCGTGTTTATTTTTATTTTATTCTATTTTATTTTATTTTTTTGTGTCGATGTATGATAGTTTCGTAAAAAAGCGCATAAATCGCATTCAACAAAAAAGCTTGGCTGAGCAAAGTGCGCTGAGCGAAATAAAAAAAAAACTACACTACTACTTTATCACAAACGAAAACTTAAGATATTGAAATAGTTGAAAATATTTATGTACATACACATACAGTTACAAATGCATTGGTGTGCATATGTTTGTATGTATGCATATTTACAATTCCAAAGAAGACTTGACTAAGAACGAATACGGTGTGTGGCATAAAATCAAAGTTTTATATACAAACATACACAAGAAAATATATATGAAAATAAAGGAAAATCTGTTTCTCTTCTACGTAAGTATGTAAATACTCTTGCTCCTCGTCTACTACGACTAAGAGAGTCTGCAATGGGTGGCAGAGCTAATGCACGCTTCAACTTACTCTGACTGCATTGTAGTTCTAACTGAGCATATAAGTATTTCATTAGACAACGGCGTGACACGATCTCGGCATGCGAATCGTTCAGCACGGCGCCGGTGACGCTCATGTGTTCGCCACTCACGCACTTCGTGCCGGTGGACACGGAAATTACCTGAAAAAAGGAAAACAAAAAAAAAAGCGAATTATTTGGTGGCATTTGGTGAGGAGCAGAGCAAATGGTTGGCAACACACTTTGGCTTCATTGAAATTCATGTCTTCGGTCATCACGATGCCGGCCAGCACTTTGCGTCGCGAATACGATTCCTGTCCCTTAATGACTTCCATGAATTTCTCCAATACCAGACGACCGATGGTGTCGGCGTGTATCTGTGGCAACTCCATGGACGAGGTCTTATCGTCAATGGGTAAGGGCACATTCTTCTGCGGATGCATCATGGGGCTGTATGAGATGTTGCACAGTGACGCGAGTGCGGCTTTGGCGGCGGCATTTTTGGCCAGCTTCTTGGAGGGTCCTGCAAAAATACATAAAAATTAATATACAATTTTTGTTTATTAATATTGTGCATACCTGTGCCGTCAAACTTGCTGTTATTCACCGTTACTGTCATTTTGAAGCGACAATTGTTCTGCGCGCCATCTACAGTCGAGCAATCGAAGTGCACATCGTTGAAGAGCTCGTAGAGCAGCATAACAGGTCCCTTATCTGGCACTTTCTTCTGACCATCCACAGTGATGGCGCTTTTATTTACATCTGTTGGCAGGGTTGGGAAACATATTTCAATATTTTATTAAAAAAATAAAATTCTAAATGAAATATAAATATTTTTTTTTTTTATTTAATTTTTTTATTTTTTACCAAAGATTACGCAAGTAAAAGTTTGTTTCTTAGTCAAGTCCGCATGGCGTATGAGCTGTCTCTTATACACATCTAGATGTGTATAAGAGACAGCTCTAGACACCGTGTGAGGCTGCGGATTTATTATTTGTCATATCGGCAAGTGGAAATTTTGGACAACAACAAACGTATCGACAAAATACATAAATAAAAAAAACGAACGAATTAATGGTTAATTACTGCAGGTGGGGCATTAACTAAAGTCTGAGGGAATTTAAAACGATATTGGGGTAAATAATGCAATAAAAGTGTTAAAAATAACTGTATTATAATAACCAAACTTTTCAGCAACAACAATTTTTAATTATTTTTATATTTACCTGTCAAAAATATTTTTTATAGTATTTTTTTTTATTATAAAAAATGATTTTTCTTTATCTTTTCACTACAGTTCCTTCCAGCCGATTTTTATGAAGTTCTAAACCGAGCAAGTCCCCTTAAATTTATATAACACACTATTTAAACGATTAGGATAGGCTTCGAATCACCATAAGCTCTTATAAGGGCGTTCTATTGTGCTACCTTTCAGAAAAGCCTAATTCGAAAATTCGAACATAGGCCATAGAATAATTACTTTTGAAATTTGATTTTTCTAACATCTGTATCTGTTCGCCGATTAACTCTTCTATAACGTTAAATCTCTTTCCTGCTATCATTATTTTGAGGCTGAGAGCATAACGTGCTGACATAACTACTTTCAGCACATATGGCAGCGGAAGCAACTCCAAGACGAATTCGTCTAATTTTGTCATCGTTTTCATTAAAGTTTAACTCTGTTTGATGGCGCGGCGGGACTTTTGCAAACAGATTTCCAAAAAAATTACTCCCGAGGCTCTAAAAGAAATCCTTAAGATCACCAAAGGTGATGAAGCATACAAGGTGCGTTCCAAAGTAAACAGGCATCTAGAGCCCCCTGGTGACGCCACCTATATGTCGGCAGAGAACGTATATCTCTATAAATATCTCTATAAATATACGTTCTCTGATGTCTTCTGGTGCGTTAGAATCTGCTATCGTTATCGATTATGCAGTGAGTGATTTCATGCCATTTCATTGATGTAAGGTTATTGCGTTTTAAGTGTCCGTATGTTTGTGTTATCGGTGAGAAAATGAACTTCGAGCAAAAAACCAAAATTAAATTTTGTTTTAAAATTGGTAAAACTTTTACCGAAACGTTTTAATGGATGAAAGCTGAAAACTTTTACCGAAACTTTTAATTGATGAAACAAGTTTATGGTGATAATTGCCTACCCCGTAGCAGAGTGCACAAGTAGTTTCAACGTTTTCAACGGGATCGTGGGGACATACATAAGTGACGATCAACATGTGGGCCAATCAAAATCCGTATATCACCGGAAATTCCATCGAAACTGTGCGTGAATTCATCAAAAATCAGCCGAAATCATCATTTAAATTCATGGAAATGGAATCGAACGTCTCCAAAACTTCGATTTATTGCATTTTGACCGAACATTTGGGCTTACGAAAGGTGTGTGCACGGCWTGTTCCGCACAAATTGACTGACGACCAAAAATTGCTCAGAATCCAACATTCGAAGGACATCATTAAAGAGCTCAAAAAGGACGAAAGCCTCCTTTACAATATTGTGACTGTTGACGAAATGCCAGAGTACTGAGTCGAAGGAGTCGCGTATGGAGAAGTCAAAAGTGAAAATCCGAATATACGCTTGTAAAGGATTAATTGACTACAAATAAAATTGTAGCATTTGTACTGTTTTTTTTTTAAGTCCTGTTTACTTTGGAATGCACCTTGTATTCTGACTTGCCCCAAAAAATTGCTTATTCTTCTCGCAGTTTGAAAATAGCGTTCAACGCAGAGCACGTGTATATGTTTAGATCGCAGATAGATGCATAAATAGTTTGTAGAATAATGCAACATCTCTACTTTAATTATTCCTAGGCTCAGCTTAAAAACTCTTAATATTCCCCACAAAAAAAAATTAAAAAAAACTTAAAACTTAAGATTAAATACCAACACATACAAAGTAATAATAAAATATAGAAATCAATGAAATAAACAATAACAAAACGAATAAGAAATAAAAAACGAATACTTGCTTGTCATGCTCAATGCACAATCGGTTACCCTCATGAAGGGTGTCAGTTTTTTAATAAATTTCGCATGCCTGAACAGTGCGTCTAAAAGCGGGACTAATTTATCCGTGCTTATGTTCTCATAATTCACAATACCGTTTTCCAGATGCTCATCGCTTGTGAAATCAAGATTACACGTCGGCTTCAGTGGTGTTAGTACGGCGCCATCTTTGAATTGTATAAAACTGCGCAGCGCCGTGGCGGCCGCCTCGATGCGTGCGATCTTCTTGCTGCGTCCCTGGCCCATATACTTTTGGCCATCGACCTGAAAGGAAAGCAAAGGAGAGAAGAAAAATAAATTTTAGTAAAAATTTACGTCAAAAAAGTTTAAAAAAACTCAACTCCCAAAATGCTTGCATAATCCTAAATTTACTTGTGACGTGCTTACTTTCTAATATAGAAATTAAAGATCTAAAAATCATTGATCATCTCATCAGAGGATCAATGAGAGGAGATTTATTTGATCGGCCACATGATAAAATTATCAGTCAGATGATAGCATATAGAAATGACCAAAAATACTCAGTTCATCGTTTTAATAAAAATTATTTTTTGGCAAATTTGTGGTCAAATAATACTTGTAGAACTCTTAATTTGATATTTCAGCCAAATTAAAGAGTCTAGAGCCCTAAAATATTAAAAAAAAGATTGGGAGAAAAGAAAAAAAGAGAGTACAATTTCTTTATTTCAGTCATCAACTGATCAAATTTGATGAATTACGGGTACATCCGCCTTCCGTGCTTTTAGCGGTTTTTTTTCTAATTCGTCATATTAGGTTGCCAAATATTTCCTTACCCCCTCTTTGTCTTTTGAATTTCGCGGCTATGCGTAAAGCGCTACAGAGCTCGTATCTGGCAATACTATACATCTTTGGAAAGATATTGACATAATCTACAAAACGACGCTATGCATGATTAGTTTGGGTATTGCGCTCAACAGTTTTAGACGTGTAAACATGGTTATTTAAAATAATCCTTCGTTAAAAGCAAATCCGCTGCAGAAACGTTCCGTGAGATTAATGGTGTTTTGGGGGATGGTACTCTCATCACTTCGAACTGCGGAGGAATGGTTTCGACGATTCAGAGCGTTTGAAAATGACAACATGGATAAGCCAGCCGGCGTAAGACCTATGACGACGAATACCGATCAAATCATGAAAGACATCATGTTAGACCGGCATGTGGTATTGCCCACAAGATGGGAGTTAGCCACCAAACCATTTTAAACCATCTGCAGAAGGCTGGATGCACAAAAAAGTTTGATGTTTGGGTGCCGCATGATTTGACGCAAAAAAAAACCTTCTGGACCGAATCAAACGCCTGTGGTATGCTACTGAAATGGAACAAATTCCACCCATTTTTGAAGCGGATGGTGACTGGCGACGAAAAATTGATCACATACGACAATATCAAGTGAAAACGGTCGTGGTCGAAGGCGGGTGAATCGTCCCAAACAGTGGCCAAGCCGGGATTGACGGCCAGGAAGGTTTTGAGGTGTGTTTGTTGGGATTGGAAGGGAATAATCCACTATGAGCTGCTGTGAAATACTGAATCGCTTAAAGCAGGCGATCGACTAGAAGTGTACAGAATTGGCCAACAGGAAGGATTTAGTGTTCCACTAGGACAACACCAGACCATACACTTCGTTCATGACTCGTCAGAAGCTGCGGGAGCTCGGATGGGAGATTCTATCGCATCGACCATATAACGCGGACATAGCACCACCTGTTCCTGTCCATGGTGAACTCCCTTGTTGGTGTAAAGTTGAACTCAAAAGAGGCTTGCGAAAATTGGCTGTCCGAGTTCTTCGCAAATAAGGAAGCGGGCTTCTACGAGGAGCGTCTTCAGCTAGACTATTTGATATATATAGTGCTATCCGCTACCTTGCTCATCATGTTAAGATCCTCTGCTATCTCTCTAGTAACACGATGATTTTCAGATAATATTCCTTTAATTATTTCGATGTAATCATCGTTAACTGAGGTGAACAAGTAGACTCCCCAAAACACGTCTGTAAATTAATAGCTGCCAAACATACAATAATTTAAAGTGTGATACATTTCGAGGTTCCCTACTTTTTTAAAGAAAAAAAAACGGAAACTTCAAATTTAATAGGGAATGTTCTTCTTCGGATTCAGTTCTTGCACAAACTATATTTTCTACGTTTTCAATTTAAGATATCGACAAAAAATGCGTCAAATCATTAGATACATCATTTCGAGTTGCTGCGAACGGCGTCGAATCGACTCTCCGCGGTTTTGTGTACACTCACAGCTACGGCTGCTATATTTTCTTCAGTGTGCTCTGGACCTGATCTATTCGGTCGAATATTATCCAATAATGAATGCTGGGTCTCAAGATGGGAAATTGTGTTGCGAATAGTGCGTTCAGTAGAACGATTATGTTGACCACAAGTTGAGTGAAGTGCGTGAAACACATTCATTACAGAACGTGGATTTTCTTAATATAATTGAACGATTTGAAAACTTTAATCAGGCGTAAGTATTTTCATAATGAAATGCCAAACAATAGCGAACAAAAATAACATGACAGATTGACACGACTCACGCGTGATCTGTCAAAAAAGGTTATTGAAGAAAGTGCCTCTAAAGGATCAACCGTTACATATGGAGTATGGAGAGTACCATCGAGTGTCGGGTTTGGAAGAATGTAGTTTTGAGAGTCTCAAATTTAAGGTTTTCAGGTTGGACCAATTCAGGCCAATTGGACAAAGAAAATTGGTTTTTCAGTATTCTGCAAATTGAATATTATTTTAAAGACCCTAAAATGTGTAATACTTGAATATTTTTTGAAAGTTCTAGAACGTTCCAACTCCTTAAGCGCCTTTTTGTTGATAATTTTATCCAAGTTGCACGTAGGAAAATCCTTATCCACATAATTTTACATAAATTTTTGAATTTCAATATTTAAAATTCCCAACGCTTGTTGTTGTTGCTATTTTACCTAACCCCTGATGCTTAAAGTGAGATCAGCGCACATTGACTTTTGGCGCCCACTTCGCACATGTGACCGCATTTGTCATCACTGCATCATCTTGCCATTCCACATGCGAGTATGTTTGCACCCAATCTGCGCACAAATCAGACGACAACCGCTAACCACCCAACAACAATAACAACAACTGCAATATCCTTACAAACTCCAATCACACTTAGCGGAATTTAGAAAAACCAGCGACGTAAGCAACATCATTATCACCCACATGCCGCAACGACAAAAACAACAGCAACAACAACACTAGCAGTATTAACCACATAAAACAGCGTCAACGCCCACACACGCCACCAAAGAGAACCCTGTGCCTGCCTTGGTGGCGCTGCCGGATGCGATAAAACTCTTTGTGTGCGTGTATGTATGTATGCGTGTTGAGCAGAAAATCGAATTATAACGGTGTCGCTTTTGCTCACTCCAATTGACTTTTCATCGAGTTTACTCCCACGCGCGAGTCCCCGAGTTGGTAGGTCGGTCCATAGCCGTTGGGAGGATGTGAGCTCTTCGCTTTTTCCTCGAGGTTTTATCTTAAACTTCCTCTTTTTGAATTTTTTGAATATTCCAGCTTAAGTATGTTGCAGTGATAAGCGTAAAAAGTGTACCAAAAACCGTTACGAGTGACTCGCTGGCACTCTATACTTGCTTACGTGGTTGCATATGTGTGTGCCACGTGTTTGGTTGCAAGTAAGTGTGTGCGCGTTTGCTCCGCCGTGTTCATGTGGGGGGCAGCATCCTGCTTTTGCAGATTTTACTGAGTCAGCTTCGCTGGTAATTACAGTGCATTACGTTGTTAAGCTTACATGACAAGCGCACGATTTTTCTTCTTCTTCTTACTCTCCATCATGTTGCTGCTTTTGTGAGGGGCGGCTAGAGGTTAGTGCCACTTGTGAAAAACTCAGCTGTCTTTCATTTTAAGGAAATGCTTAATTGCGAGTAATGGATATTAGTTGAGTTGCTGCAAAAGTTTCAACATGCATAATGGCCAGAGTAGAAACATACTATATATATGTACATACTTATATGAGTACAGTATATATAACGTATGTATGGAATATGCGCTAGGACTTACAGAAATTGTGGATTTATTTAAAAGGAGATACGATGTTTTGAAAATTTCTTAAGAAAACTACATTATGGGTTCAAAATATTATCTCTCAAATATAAGACAGCTATTTCATATACATAGAACATACTATATATATTGAACCAAATTTTTCTAAAAAATATAATTTTTAACCATTTCGATAGTCGTAATGTTGGCAACAATCGCCACTAATCAAGTAACCAAGTGCAGTGACTCGGACTTCGGAGGAGATTTGAGACGAAATTTAATTTTCTATTCAAAAAACTTTCCATTTTCCATCATAAACAGAGGTCGTTTTGTAAAATATGTCTTAACACTGAAGTGAAGTACCTAAACCTGTAAGCCCCCTTTACCATTCATGTAAATAAATCAAAACATCAAAGGATTGTCACAATGGTCACAGATATATACTGTGGGCTAAAAATAGTAAGACTTTTTAATTGAAATTTCGTGCGAAAATCCGTTCGTCGAAATATTTTTTTTCTGGTTTGGTATGACAGTCATCTGTGCCAATTTTCACATCACAACAATCATTAGTGTTTAGCAAACGCTTGTCTTTCTGAAGTATATAAAATGAGTTCGGCGATTTTAACGATGAGTGAAATTATTCAACAAAGAAGTTCCATAAAATTTTGTGTGTGGAATCAAATTTCTGGTGTCGAAACATTCAGAATGTTAGATACATAAGACGCTTTATGATAATTATTTGCCGCGAGCAAGTGTTTCTGATTGGTACAAATTATTCAAAGAGTACCGAGAACGCGTTGATGACGAACCACGTCCAGGACGGGCATTAACATCAACTGTTGATCAACATGTCAAAAAAGAAAATTAAGAAAAGAAAATTAAGAATATCGTTAAGATCAGTGAAAACCATTTTGAAAGTTCATTTGGACCTAATAGAAGTGATAGCACGATTGGTTCCAAAATCCCTAAATTTTTTCGAAAAACAGGGTCGCGTCAGTGTCTGTCAAAGTATGCTTTCCGACTACCAGAATGTAATGACTGGTGATGAGTCTTGGATCTTTGCTTACGACCCGCAAACATATAACCAATCGGTCGAATATCATGACAGTTTTCTTCGATTATCGAGGTAATGCATTGCGTATTCTTTCCGATCGAGTCAGGACTCATAACCCTTTCTCATTCGCATTTATTTTCGACTGAGATTTTTCACCTCAGTATAATTACTCAATACTGTGGTATTTTGTAGATAGCACAAACATTTCTATTATTTACTTCGCTGGTTTTTTCTGGCTCCGACTTCATAATTTGCTAGCCTCGTTTTTATCGTAAGGGTCTGGGTCGCTCGCATAAATAGTCCTACATGAGATTTCATAAACAAATATTGAAAGACATGGTTTGGTTAATGGAGTAACTTATAACACGATTACCGAGGCTCTTAAAATGGGTAAACCATGTAGAGGAAATTTTTTCAATAATCTTTTTTTGACAGATCACGCGTGAGTCGTGTCAAGCAATCTTTTTAGTTTTGTTCAGTATTGTTTGGCTTAGATCATGGAAGGAATTTCGCCTGAACAACATTTATAACTTTCTCAGGAAAATCCCCGTTGGACTGACGTATGGAACGACTTGGCGCATTTTACGTCGAGACCCTAAATTGAAAGCATACAAAATACAGCTTATGCAAGAACTGAATACGTTCGAGCTTTCCAATCGAAATCGCTACGCTATATGCTATATGGGCTCTTGGAAAGTTGCAAGAAGAGCCGACGTTTTCGAGCCACATTTTCTTCAACGATGAGGCTCATTTCTGGCTCAATGGGTATGTAAGCAAGCAAATCGTGACCTCGACGACATTTAGTTTCAACAAGACGATGAAACTTCACACTTATCACAAGAAACAGTGGTTTTATTGAGGGAATACTTCGGTTAGCTGATAATTCTACACCGGTTAATGGGCGACCAAGATCTATGACACGATCACCGTTAGACTTTTCTAAAAAATTGAGATAATCCCGCTTCAATTCAGGCCTTGGAGCAAAACATAACGCGTGTCATACGCCAGTTACCAGTCGAAATGCTCGAATGAGTCATCGAGAATTGGACTCAATGGATGAACCATCTGAGACGTAGCCACGGCCAACATTTGAAAGAGATAATCTTTAAAAAACGAATGCCAAAAATGCTCTTTTGAATGATAATAAACAATATCCACTATATTTTAAGTTTCTGTATTTTTCCTCTAACTAGGGAACCACGAAATGGAACACTCTTTCTTAGTAATCAGTTTTTTGTGCGCTGGCTTCTGATTTCAATTACTATATATATATGTATTGACCTATATAATCAACTATATAAAATCAATGGTCGGTATTAAAACAACTCAAATCTTCCTCCGAATCTCGTAACTTTCACTTTGCACTTTCAGAAATATTTTAACAACTCGTAAACTCAGGACTATCAGGACTAAAGGCTCAACAACTATCGTATTGAGTATATATTTATATACATCCCCAAAAGTACACATATAATACTTTATGTTTACATAAGTGGACGGACGTATATATGTATAAAGGGCTGCAAACATGGAAACCCACTTAACACCCCAAACCGACGCCGATTCAGCAAGAATAAACGTTTTGCTTTGTGTAGAAGTTGAAGTGGAATTTTCGCACAAAGATCCTCGCTCCGCCTTTGCTTGCGGTTGTCATGAAAGCAAACAAAAAGTGGAGTATATAAAGGGGTCTCATCAACAGGAGCATAGTGGGTGTATATATGTACATATACATACACAAACATATAGAAGCGTGTATGTGTGTGCTGCTGTAAAACACTGAGCTGTTTTTTTTAAAGAAAACACTTGGCTTCCTTTATTTTCACAGGCGAACCGAACTATTTTCTTTAAAATTTTTTACTTTCGCTGTGCGAAAAGTATGAAAAAGCATGTGGCGGAAAGTTTGAGCGGCACAGAGGAAGGGAAGGCGGCAAAAACCACGTGCCAGCTGGCGGAGAGTTGAAGTAAGGCGCTCCGGCGGTGGGGAGCTGGACAAACGAGTGCGTGCACATGTGTTTGCTTAATGGGTTTACCCACGCGTCGGCGAGCAAACACACACATACATGTATGCACATATAATATATATGTATATAATGTATGTGTGAATGTATGCATGTATACATGTTTGTTTGCGTGTGCTTTAAGCGAAAGTTGTCTGCGTGCGGAGGAGATCCTCTTTTGTGGTGCCTCAAGCGTTGACGTTCGGCTATGGGTCACTCCCGCAAGCTGGCATCAAAGCGTATTGCCGGGCGCATATGCAAATATAAGCACACACACACACATACATATGCACTGTATAGCGTACACATGCCAGGCATTCAAATTTGTTGTTGGCAGAAGAAAAGCCACTTCCGCATTTTGCGCGGACATCACAGCGGTTGAATGAATGGCAAGGCATGACATGCCATGAAATGAGTTTATTTTTGCCTTTTGTTGTTGTTGTTGTTGTGTTTATTTTCTTTGACTTTACTGCTGTTATGTGATACGTAAAAATAAATATACAGCAACAAAAACAACAACAACAAAATAGTAAGCATGTTTCGTCTTTCGTCTTCATTGCTGGCACCTTTTTTTTTCTTTTTTTGTTTTTTTGTTTTTTGTTGCTTTTTTCCGTACGCCAGCTGCTGCATGGCGTGCGAAAAGCAATAGGAAATTAAGCTACTTTTATCATTTATTTATTTTTCATGTTTTACTTCACTTTTGTGCACGTTTCTCTTCCTGCTTGTTTGCCCACGAAGAAGATGTCATGTGAGTTGAGTTGTAAGATTAATAATGTAATAGATTAGGCTGCAGCAGCGAAGGCGTCCGTTCGTCTGAGTGCGTTTTCTATATATGTATATATGTATATATGTACATATTATATATTATATATACATATATACATATATATATATTTAATTTTTTATTTTCCGGAATGTGTGCCAAATTTAAGCGGAAGGCTGAAGTGAAATTGGGTCGCTATATACTATAACTAAGCGAGTGCCAAAATAATACTCTAAGAAATAAGGAAAAGAAGCAATATCGGCCGGGAGCACGATTTTCCATATTGCAAGGTAAAACGCGAACTGAAAGCAAAAAGTGCTTGAATGCTTCGGGATGACACTGGCCACCTTTTTGCATGGCTTAGACTTCAAGTTCCTCGAACATGGTGATAAAAGTCCAAGATATCATTTCGCTGGCTCTGTAGGTCTCTTCAAAAATCGCTTGAATCATATACTATACGAAATAGTGGGCATAAAGTAACTGGATCGTTAGATGCCACCTTTGTTCACTCCGCCTAAGCAGTGAAAGCGTAAGATCACTTTACAATAGTATTTGACCATGCTTAAGCTCTATCTGTTGAAGTTTCTGCGCCGTTTTGTGATCGTTGATGAAACATACATTCATTGGTTTATACCAGGGATCAACGTCCATTGTAGTTAAGGTGGGTACCTTCACGACGAAGACACATTAACTACTTTGCTAGGGTTCGAGGCCCATCTAAAGCCTCTGGCATGCCTTATATCCGCTACGCATCTCAACTGAGAAAAATTCTGATTAAACCACCACAACCACCGCCTTACTCCTCGCATTCCAGTGCCGCATAAGCTGGTTGGAGCAAACTGCAAGGCGTCCTGCTCGCCGACCTACCAGATATGTGCCTTTGATGTCATAATGCATTCAGAGGCCTACGTCCCGTAAACGGTAACCACAGCCTGAAGCCTGTGTTGTCCTCAACAAACGTAACGTCCAATATATACTCGCAAGTCACACGTCCAACGGTCTTACCATCTAATCTTGACCCTGTCATCTAGAAGCCTCTTGCTACCTAGATATTCCTCTGCCTCCACGTCATCATCGAAAATCATATCAATCCGCAGCAGTTACACAATGAAAGCACTTCTTAACCTGTATGCAATAGCGCCATTTATGACTCGCAGGTCAAGAGGGGTGTATCTAGTTAACTACAGCGCAGCCAGCGAAACAATACGACCTACAGGTAAACGTCGCACAGAGAGTGGTTTTCAACCAGACAATTCCAACCATATTGCAGTTCCATAAGCCGCGCAAGCCACGATATTGTCCATAACTTCGCACGTCGGACTTGGCTTACGATTGCCTGCATGCGCTCCTTCACCATCACCAAGTGTGGAGTGAAACACATTCTATGACTCATGGCCAGCTTTAGGTATTTGACTTCCGCTAGATACCTGAAGCTGACCCCATTTACCCAGACAATCGATCCAATGCCCTTAAACATCATTATTACCGTTTTTTCTATCGATATGATAACCACGAAATCTATATTATTTATGATTTCTCAAAATTTTCCTCCCTCCCGCTCTAAATCTGACAGCGATTGATCTTCAACCCGAAGTAGAAAGGATAGATTTCATGCAGCTATGACTGTCACATCTTCGAAAAGGGGATGTAATTCACCCAACGAAAAATGCCTTATCGGCCGAAAAGCGAATGAGCACCGGTTTCTCAGTTGCGCAGGGTGTGAATTATATCGACTACTTGGATAAGGGCAAGATGCCGATTTTCAGATAAACAGCCCAATTTGACGAAGAAACAGACCTTTTCTACCAAGCTATAAGCTCAAACCTCCGTCGTTGTTATAATCAAATTGGACTTACATACATACCATCCATCGTATTTTATTTGTCTCCCCAGAACTTTTTTTTCTCTAAAACCTTGAGGAGTCATTAGCAATTAGCGAATTACCATGTTATTACCGCAAAGAAGGCCTACTTTGCATAGTGATAGGAAACGTAATTTAAAAAGTTGAAACCTTGATTGGGTCCATTTTTTTTTTTTATTATTTAAATTTTCACTTTCCTTTAATAAAATTTCCAATTTACAGACTGAAAGGTTGTTCAACTAATTTGAAAATACCAAAAAAATGCTAATTAAAGGTAAGTAAAATTTATTTTCTTCAATCGAGCCGTATATTCTAGCCTGAAACATTTTTGTTGTGAATATATTAATCGTATTTTTATTTAGCTACCAAACGAAAGAAATAATCAAAAAATAGTGTCACCTGGGATTAGTGTGAGTTATCTAATGGCCAATTTGCCAGACTAATCCACTTTAAATTGCTGCATTGACCGCAGCGCCAATGAAAATTTTACAACTCAACTCGTCCACTTGTCAATAGCGGCGGCGGCTCAGCGTTTTATCTGGAT
The DNA here is from genome assembly GCF_001853355.1 of Bactrocera latifrons. NCBI lineage: Eukaryota > Metazoa > Arthropoda > Insecta > Diptera > Tephritidae > Bactrocera > Bactrocera latifrons. The sequence continues at coordinate 190,071 of NW_017536852.1, read as the reverse complement.
GGCACCGAATAAAAATCGGAATGAACAAATAAATGTCATTACATTTTGTGTAGGTCAATTTAGAATTACAATGGCCATACAAAATGGTCAAGCGCTCAGTTGACTCTCCCAACATTCAACCTAACCTCGCTATTTGTAACACAAATAAAAAGTTGGGAAATAACAGTAAAAAACAATGCACACACGCGCGCACGTGATAACGACGGGGGAAAGTGCTGCCAGCTAACTGCTGCGTTGCCAACTGAGGGAACACAATTGTTATATTTTTGTTTGACAAGCACTTTGGCGCGGCATTAGAGCAATCAAGCGTTCAACCGAGCACACACACATATCTATACACATATATACCTGTTAGGGTAAGCCAAAAAAAAAAAAAATTATTATTGAATTTATGGATTAAAATGAGAAAATATAAGGATAAAAAATATCCCTTAATTTGAAATTTTGAGCTATGTACCGTTTAAGATAAAATATTTACATCATCGATGCTTGTAGAGAATAAAATTTCCTAAAAGCTGTATTTCAGGGTAATTTTTGCAATTCAAAAATTCGAATATTTAGAAGCAATGAAGAAAGAAACGAGAAGAAATATTTCCTAAAAAATGTACCTGAGGGAAATTTTTTCAATTTAAAAATACTTATATTTAAAATCAGTAAAAAAAGAAAAAACAACAAAAATATCATAAAAAAAATTACTTCAGGGAAATTTTTTCAATGCGTATATTTAAAAGCTCTGAAAAGCGAAAAGGGAGAAGAATTTCCTAAACAATGTACTTAAGGCAAATTTTTTAACTAAAAACAAAATGCGTTGAAGCTCTGAAAGAGAAAAAACAAAAATTTCCTAAAACATATAGTTCAGGGAAATTTTTCAATTAAAAAGTATACAAAATTCAAAAACTTTGAAAAGAGAAAGAAGAAATATTTCCTAAAAAATGCACCTCAGGGAAATCTTTTCAATTAAAAAATGTTATCTGAAAAAACTCTGTAAAGAGTAAAAATCAAAATTTCTTAAAAAATATAATATTTAAAAGGAAAGTATTAAATTGTGCTGTACTGAAGCTACTAAACCATCAGGCACTTTTATAGCATAAATGGGTTTATGAGTTTGATTGGTCAGTTTGTATGCAAGCTATAGTGGGCCGAACAGAGAAACATATACGAAGATTGCAGCGTTAACTTGGAAAATAAATTTATGAACATATAGTGTCAAATAACCTAAAATACTCTGCTCAAAGTTTACAAAATATTCCTGCAATGACATATTGTTATCTTAATTTTAAAATGTGTGGTAAAGATATCATAATTTTTGAACCATTAGAGATACAATTTTTACATCGCCAACTCTTGTACTATATATGAAAGATAAAAAATATAGCTCAAGGAAATTTTTGCAATTAAAACATTACTTTATTTAAAAGCTGTGAAAATAGAAAGAAGAAGAAAATTTTCCTAAAAATGTACTAGAGGGAAATTTTTTGAACTAAAAAATGCATATATTTAAAAGCTCTTCGAAAGAAAAGAAGATAAAAAATTTCCTTACAAATTTACCTTAGGGAAATTTTTTCAATTAAAAAAATCGTACGCTATATAAAAGTTCCTACCCTGCAGGAATATTTTTTCTCTCATTACAGGTTCTTTTTAACCCGCAAATTCGATACTGTTTTTATTCAATATTACTCAACAGTTTTTTTTTTTTGCTCACCCTAATATTCATAAAAAAACCCTGGCCGCCGTCTGTGCTATGCCAACTTTTTCAAAAGCCCCTTCACTGCCGTTTTCAACATTGCAGCGTGTGCCCCAGCATATAAATACCGTTAGTTTGTGCAGCATTTGTGGATTTTTTGTGCGCAAATATTTGAGATTTTAACTCGCAGGGAAATTAAAAGCACGTGTATTTGCCAAAGCGTGGCGGAAACCTTTTTTTTTTTGTTTTTTTTTTTTGTTGTTTTTGTGAAAACTTGAGATTTTGCAAACGAGAAACACGACTTGAAGAAGGTAAAGAGCAAGCAATAGACACAAAAAGGAAACACATTTTTGTTTACCGTTATAATTTTATAACGTCAAATTTTCATTAAAATGTTTTAAATTCTCGTACGTAACCTCAACAAACAAATTTTACTTGATGCTATATACCCCCCTCCTCTACATTTCTCTTTTCGCTATCAGCATTTTTCCTAATTTTAATATTACTTTACCCCCATTTAAGCGAAAAATCATTTCTTTTTATGCACTTTCGGGCCTTTAACTCCCGGTTGACCTGACCTGTGCTCGGTGCGCCGTCCGCGGCGAGGTTGGCACATGCCTCTGCAGCAACCTTAATTTGGCTTGACCGAGTAAATTTAATCAAGCTGGCGCTGGTGGTGTGGCGCTTTGCCAGCGCGCATCCTGCAACAGCTGCAGTGAGTAGCAGCATTTTAGGCGCTTTACTGCGGCAACAGCAAGCGCGCTTGTCATGTGCCAATACCGCACCGCAGGGATACGTATAACGGTAAATTACATGATTTTCCTAAAATACGACGTCGGCTGAGCTAATGTATTTTTGTGTTTGTCTGAGTGTGTTATGAGGAAATAGGCCGCGTGCTTACCCCAAATTTATCGCTATAATTTTACATTGGCAACGCGGTGGATTACCGCATTTGTGGCTGTGCTCTGCAAACGCGATTGTCACCCAAATGAGTGCAACATTTGGTGGTAAGCCAATGGACTTATATTATAAGCTAGTAAACTACAGCAGCAGGAGAGCATGGTGAACGAGATGGTGAGTTATGGTGGAAATGGGAACATTGAGTGCAGAGTTGCCAACTCGAAATTTTTTCCGTACTATTTCACGTAAACTCGAAAAGGGTTTCTACTTTATTGCATAATTGGAATAAGAATCTGAGTAGATGCATAAAACTATACCAGAACCCTAAAATCTTTGTGGTTTCAACTCCAAACACACTTGCGATGCCCAGTTCTGTACGGTATGGAGAGTGGTTCACCTGTCCGTTATTAAGATAGCAATATCGTCCGCATATGCCACTATCTGAAGGCTTTGCCTTCCAAGTTCCTTAGCAATTTATTCACCGCTAATGTCCATAAAAGCAAAGATAGCACTCCACTGATCCAGCGTTGTATAGCAGAATCAACATCTATTGCCTAGATACTGTTTCGAATAGATTCCGTAGAGCGTTCCAGGAATGCTCCAAAAGCGTATTCCTTATATTCAACATCCCTTTCCATATTAATTACCAGTGTATGGGGTGCAGTCTCTACTGATCTGCCTTTCATACACATAATGCACGTCCAAGACTTTTTCTAACGTTTTCCACAGGAAGAAATTTGAGTAGTTGCGTTGTTTCTATCTGCCCTCCGTATGAAAACTATCCTAACCTTTCTCCATGAGTGTGGCACATTCTGTAGCATTGCTGGAATGATTCCGTCCATACTGGAGATTTGTATGGGTCGAATAAGTGGATTGCTCTTTCTATTTTATTCTCCGTAAAGACGTGTTCGGAAAAGTACAAAAGACTTGTTTTATTACCAAAACATCAATAAAAGTGTTTAAGTCGATCTATAACATCTTTGGAAAAAACGTTACATTATCTCCAATATTCACATATTTTGCCACAATCACGATTTTATTCTTTATGTGGGTGTTTAGTATTAAGAACTACCAAAAAATTTACCACAAAATTTATTTTTTAACCATTTAAACCTTAATCGAAAGTCAACGCATTTTGGTGGAAGTTTATGCTGTACACGCAGCTGAGCGAATGGACCAAAAGAGGCTTAAAAGTAGTGATTTTGGTTGGAAACAGGACAGCCAAAAATTTTTGAGGATGAGGAACTGGAAGATTGCTGCCAAACAAGAATATCATTGAAAGTTACTCAAGCAGCCCTTTCAAAACGTTCAGAACCAATCAGGTACATTCAAAAGCAAGGTGATAATTGGATGCTATTTGAATTGAAGCCTAGAGACCAAAAAACATTTTCTAATATAGAAATTCTTTTTAAATGCTGCAAAACAAAGTCTCATTGGCATGGGATTGCGACTAGTGATGAAAATTTGATCCATTACGAGAACTCTGAGCACAAAAAATCATATGTGAAACCTGGCCAACCACTCAAATCAACGGCAAAAAAACCGAATATCCATGATGCCGAGGTAATAATCTAAATTTAGTGTGATCAGAAGGACGCTAAAGATAACAACTCAGCCAAATGGAGCGACCGATTGTACAAAAATGCCCCAAATTTGCGAATAGATACGAGACAATAATTTTCAAGTATGACCACGCCCAGCCTTATGTCGTTTTGCCTCATCCGCCTTATAGTCCAGACCTTGCCTTTTCTGACTACCTTGTGTTGGGGATTGCCTTACTGGAATACGGTTAACATCAACACAGCGTGCCAAAAATTGGCTTTATTAATTATTTTCCGAAAATATTATCGCTAAAAGACGGTGGAATCGCATGCGAAAATTTTTTGTTTTACGAATTCACAACTCTCTGAGACTACTATATGCCGGTCAATGGAATGAATTAGCGAAAAATAAAATGAAAGCTCAAAAATATGTTTGTGGTATTTTCACTGGTTTTGTAGCAGCAACAAAAATCAAACATATTTGATATTAGGTTATGATTTTTATGAACAAATCGCATGCAACAAATTTTTTCTAAACTCTCAGAGAGTAATCTTGGCACTGCAGGCACAAGTAAATAAGAAATAAGCGCTCAAATAAATTTTCGGCATATTTTAAATCTCTAAAGTGTAAATTATGTAACTTTGAATTAACTCTGGATTTGTATGGGAACATTTTTCATCACGAAAATTTGTTTTTTATTTATGAAAAAGTACAAGTATGTTTTCGGTTCTTCGAGCATACGCTTTGTCACTGAAATTCTTGCACTTCCGTTAAAATAAACTCTCAAAACGAATTTTTCAATATTTTCTTATTTTTTCATAGTTCACTAATTCCTCAATTTTTATGTCAACTCGATTTTTAAAGTAAAAATTGTATTATTCGCAAATTTAATGGGCTACTCGGCTTCAATTCTATTAAATTCTCAAGGTGTTCCGAGTAATAGTACTTGGTTAGAGCCTTAACGTCTTGCTCTTTTCGAGATATAATTTACAAAAATCTTTTTTTGTTCAATTACCACTAATTCAAAAAAAAAAAAAAAAAATTGTCGAGAAATTTTCACCAAAATTTGCATATTTTGTATACAATTTTCCCTTTTTTTTATCTTCTTCGTTCAATACCTAGTTTGTGGTCTAAATTAAAGGACGAAATCTTTGCAAAATTTGAAATAATGAATATTATAATGAAATATTGAAAATAGGCTGTTTTGTGCCCGAGGAAACCCGCGCAACTCTTTAATATTTAATTATAATTGTATATATGACCTTTTTTCTGGGGAATCGCATGCGACACACTTTTTCTTGACTTTCAGATAGTTTTCTTTACCAGCCGCGAATTTTTTTGAGTATACTAAAGGATGATTCAAGTAGAGGTAATTTTTTCAATAGCTTCGGTCTATGGGCTCTTGAAAAATTCCAAGGAGATCCGACGTTTTGAGCCAAATTTTGTTCGACGTTTTTCCTGTGCAAAGAAAAGCAAAGTCTAAAGTCCTGCTTCGATTCAGGCCTTCGATCAGAACATCACGCGTGTCATTCGCCAGTTACTAAACGAAATGCTCGAACCAGTCATCAAACATTGTGCTCAACGGAGTGATCGTCTGAGACGCATCGCAGATAGTCTTTAAAAAACGAATGCCAAAAAAGCTTTTTTGAATGATAATAAACAATCCCCTTTAAATTTGAAGTTTATGTGGTTTTTCTTTAAAAAGGAATGGAACCCTGAATTGGATCACACTTTATATAATATATGACTTTTTCTGATGATGCGATAAATTTGCTTCGACTTTCTAATAGTTATGTATGGCAGTTGCAAAATATTTGGAGTCAACTATATTAACGCTAACAACAAAAACAAGTGCGAAATTTCCACTGCATTAATGCATGTAGTTCTCAAATTCCATAATTACCCATTCAATATTGATTTTCAACGCCAAAATTTTGCATCACGCATATTGAATATTATCTCAAGATTCTTTTTGGTATATTTTATAACATTTTCGATTGACAGAAAATTGCCGCAGCCACATTTTTTCTTTTCAAGCATTAAAAAGTGCTCCGTCAGCTGCTTTACATTTTCATTTTGGCATAAATTTGGAATTGAATTGAAAAGCGGGCGAATAATCAATCACCGTAGTGTGTGAAGAGTAAAAAAGAGAGTAGAGAGCAGCCATTAAATACAGCAGGCGCATTGCGGTAAAGCTAAAAAAATGTTTAAAGACTTAAAAAACAGCAACAACAGAATAACAAACTTTTTCATGTGCCAACAACAAAAATAACGGCAACAAAAAATTTATGGCCGGAGGCGGAAATGGGTGGTAATACGTAAAAATGGCACTTGGCAGCGACCCCGAAACGCGCGATTGACCATAATATACCGTTACAAACATGTGTGCGTACGCATGGTATATATATTTGTACATATTTACTTGTGTGCGTACAACCACAAGTCGGCGAAAGCCGAAGCGTAACGGAAATGCATTTGCCGCAAAAAGCATATGTAAATGTGTGGAGGTGTATACACATACACACATACGCAAACAAGCATACACAGCGCTGTGCGTGAGGCGAACATTGACGAGCTGGTGTGCTCGGAGCGCGACGTTGCAACGTCATCGCCGTAACCATTCATAAATCAAACGGAAGTGTGGCATTAAATACGTTAAAACCCTAGGCGGCCGTCGCGCCTGCTCCCGCGCTAACGAAACATGAACCGGAACTGCAAACGACGTACGTACGTTACAAAAGTAACGCAAAAACAACAACAATAAACAACAGACATGTGACGACGGAAAAGTGGGCTTACTGCGGCTTTGCCAAACGAAACACGCACACACATACACGCATACATACATACGTACATATACACATGCATGCATGTGTCTTTATTTGGTTACGTACGAATAACGGCATTTAAAAGTGCGGATCGTTTATCGTCGTTTCATGTTGCTTCCAGCTATTAGAGCCCAAGCGGCAGGACACTTTGGCCAACCGGCAGGCTGTTGTGTAATGGCGAACAATTGGCTCGACCGCCACCGAAGCTGTTAAGCTGAGCAAATTGTGTGGGTACGAACAAATTTGTATATATGTATGTGTGTAAGAACAAAATGTGTATGTGTGTGCGTGGATTTAAGAGCATTCCCACGACGCGAACGTTGACGGGTCTCAGGTTGTACGTGCAATTTATAAGTTAGCGAATAGTGTAATCCCGTTATGTCGTCCTCCCGTCGGCACTATCGCCACATCATCGATGCAACCAAAGTGGATAGTGGCATCGAAAACACGGCTCTCATGTGGGTAGTGTTGGTTAACAGCTGTGTAAGCTAATGAGGCGCCACATATGTATGTATGTAGATATGTACATGTACGAGTATATGATAAGTGGATGTAAGACTACTGCCGTAGTTTGTATAGAGAAAATATGGATACTGTTTGGTTGCTCACTTTGTGGTTATTATGTTTTTTTTTCCAAAATTATTGACAGGAAACTTTTTGGGGAAGACATTCCGGAGATTGTCCATAGCAGCAAGGGAACTCTATATGAAAATAGCAGTGCCTTAAATTATATTACCGCCAGAGCTCTCCACGTCTTCATGCGGCATATTACACCGAAACAAGCCAGGGTTCTTCAGCATTGTCTTCCAGCCTAGCAGTGACGACATTGTCGCTGAAATAGGCTGGAATAAAAATGTTAAGTTCATTTCTGACCAACAAACAGGCTCTTGTTCTACCTGTACTACTTGCTAGGAGCTTGTGGCTGTTTGACCTTAAAACAGAGATGTCATTGCTACACAACTCTTGGAAAAGACCAATGACGGCTTCATCCCTTCCCAGACGAAGCAAGAGATCGTGTCGAGGCTGTCTTTGCGTGCTGGAGCAAAGTTAAGAGAATGAAGATTCTTACTAAGGGAATTTGTAGGTAGCAGAAGAAAAGAAATCATCTGCAGCAACATCCTCGTTAACGAGGACCACCGTCTCGAAGCCATAGCGTATGGTTACTTTTGCGACACTGAAGGGAGTGAGAGACTACTTGTTTAGGAGTATCAGCGAGAAAATTTGAAAACTTATCTCTTATTTTGTGACTCCGATTACTTTCTCCTGCTTTCAAGAAGCCTGCAATTTAACTATTTCAAGACGCATAAGATTGTGAGCATCTCAAAAGAATGCATGAGTCATATCTGATTGAATATTTCGGTTAGAACCGTCGTCGCAATGGGCTCCGCTTTTTAAATTCAGAAGGTTTTCTTTACTTCGGCTACCTCGAGGTCCAAAGACCTCGTATAACTCATTGTGCTATCGAATGCTATATTTGCCGTCGGAAATGCGCAAAGGACCATAAATCTTCCGCTTTCTCTCGAAAACTCCTAACGTTGACTCATCAAATGTCGACATCGTACATGGCTCTGCATATAGCAAGCCGGGAATTATGAGTAACTTGTAGAGTTTGGTCTTTGTTCCTCGAGAGAGATTTTCTAAAATTTTCTTTAATAAAAAGCAAAACTCCGGAGTAAAATACTCCATTACAACACATGGTAGGTCCGTCATATGCGGTTATAAACACCAACTCTATCACACTTTTATGGCCATTAGCGGCATAATGAAGTGTGCATGAACCGCAGAAAACCTATCAAAATATGCATTTACATACACACACACTCACATACACACATATATAAAGTTTCTGTGCTGCAAGTTAATTAGAAATTTTCATTAACTTTTCACTCAAACACGGGACGGCAAATTCCGCGTGCGCCTGTGCTGCTTAGGCTGCCGAGTATGCGTCCCACATTCCCGGCAACCAACACACTATCGGCATTCGCGCCGAATTCCGCCGTCAACTTCATTACTCGCCTGTTCAGCTGTAAAAATTGCCGTTATTTTTAACTGTTGTTAATGCAGGCAATTAAAATTTTTAATTTTCCCAACAGCAACTGTCAAAGTGACAGGTTATTTATATTTCACGCACTGACAGCGCGTGTCGAAGCGAAAATATTGCGGCAATAAAATTGACAATATTCGAACGACAGCAGCAGCTGGCTTACACAAAATACACGGATATTTTAGTGGCATTAGTGGTGGTAATGATGCCTGATGGACTTGCATTAAGCTATAATACCCTTCAGGGGGGTAAGTTTTAAGAGCTTAAAAGTGTATAAAAATCTTTATGCTGATTTTGAGGCCAGTCTATATGGAAGCTATGTGCTATAATAGGCCGATCTGAACAATTATTGGGGCGACTGCACCTATGCTTGAGGTAATAATGCACACCAGGTTTAGTGAAGATTCCTTTAGAAATAAATAAGTTTTCCACAGAAGGACTTCAGTTTGATCGTGTAGTTATAAGACAGCTATATGATATAGTAGCACGATCTGAACAATTTCTACGGAGATAGTAGTGTTCTCTTGGATTATATTATCTGCCAAATTTCTTGAAGATATCTCGTCAAATGAAGGCGTCTTCCATACAAGCATTTGATTACGATCGTTCAGTTTATATGGCAGCTATATGCTATAGTGGTCTGATGTCGGTGGTTCCGACAAATGAGCAGCTTTCGGGTGAGAAAAGAAAGTGTGCAAAATTTCAACCGATATCTCAACAACTGAGAGATTAGTTCATATATATATACAGGCGGAAGCAGAGACAGCCGAACATGGCTAAATCGTCGCAGCTCATCGCGCTGAACATACGTTATAGGATTTCCGCCATTGCCTTCTGGATATTAAAAACTTCGCGGCACACTAATCCCTGTTCAGGGTATAAATAATAATTCATAGCAACAAAAATGACGAGACAAGGTGATTCTCTCGACTGACTGACTGATAACCCGCTCCATACTTTATGATCCGTCAAAATATTGTGTTAAATTTGGCAACTACACGGACTGAGTTGTGATCGAGGTCGGACAGTGCGCGCGCGTAAGCCCTTGGCGCGCTGGCTAAATTAGCAAGCCGCAGCAGAGCTTGTCCGCAAGCAATGACCGCATTAAATGAGTGACACATTTATGTAAATGAAAGTATTTATTTTCGGATTTAAATGACTTTAAGCGAAGCCAACAACAAAAAACAGCTACGCGGCTCCGTTATACCACACATAAGCCAGAGCTTTAGTCCTCCGAAAGTCGGCTGCCATGAAACAACGAGGCGCATTGTCGGCGCTAAGACTGAAAGCACATAATGAGAGTTCTAGCGGAACGCGGCGACTCCGGGTTAGTAGGAGCATACACTAAGCTACGTCAGTAAACAAAGCGCTGGTATCGCTCCTGCCATCTCTCGCAACAATAGCGCTGTCGCTACAGCATACAACAACAAAAACAAGCGAAAAACTTCAAATAAAACACGAAAGAATGCAATTTTAACAAATGGAAAAGTGTAACAATAATGTTGGCCGTAATTCTGTGCGAGGACTTTACGCTTGTGGGCTCACAGCATCGCTATGCTGGAGCTGGAGCGCCAGGACGTTCGGGCTGTGTGTCGTGTGTGTTGTGCGCGGGTCGCTGTGCTGGAGTTAAATGGTGCGAGGTTGACGTGCGCCAACAGGCATTGCCAACTCACTGTTAAAAATAAGTGTGCACTTGTGTGTGTATGTGATTGTACGTCAATGTACGTCGCCGGCTATGTATAATTAATTGGACAAAAAATTTACATTGCAACACGCTTACTAAAATATTAATTAAGCAGCACAAAACGAAGTGGCCATAATTGGCACGTTTACATGCTTAAGAAAATGTTATAAAGAAAAATAACTGAAAAAAATATTAAATTGTACTTTAGCAGATATTTATAAATAAGTTTAAGTTTTTGCGAAATGCGCTTGAATGAGCTTTCAAGTGCAGTTGCACTTTGTTAGTTAAACACTGAAGGCGGCGCTTCACAAACCTCCGCACAATACTTGGAACTGTAAAAAAATCGATTTACACAGAGTGACAATTGAAAGATGATACCGTTATACTAAAATGTGTCTAGGTTATAGAGCGCTTTGAAAAATCAAAGAAAAAATTATAATAATACAAAAAACAAGACAAAACGTTAACTTTAGTTGCACCACAGCTATGATACCCATCACAAATAGTTCGTATTAGTTATATGTTAAAGTTGTCCGATCTGAACAATTTTTGCAGAGATTGTAGGGTAGGCTTTGCACAATAATGCTTGCTAAATTTCGTAAAGATATCGTCGCTAATAGAAAAGTTTTCAATACAAGCACCTGATTCCGAACGCTCAGTTTGTATGGCAGCTGTAGGCTATAGTGGCCCGATATCGACGTTGTCGACAAATTAGTAGCGTTTTATGAAAAAAAGAACTCGTGCAAAATTTCTGACCGATAACTCAAAAATTGAGCGACTAATTCGCCTAAATAGTAGTCTTCAACGGACTCAAAACGGTTGCACCGGAACGCTCGTTTGACATTGCTGAATAGCCAGAAGTCACACGAGCGAATACTATGGCTGTGGAACGATATTGGTTGAAAAATTGGCGAAAAACTCACGAAGAATCAATGAATTAGGCGACGGTGCATTGTCGTGGTGCAAAAGCCGAGAGCTGTCGCCCATAGTTTTTTTACGAGCAGCTGCGCACGAAAGGCGCATAGCACCCAAATAGTATTCCTTGTTGACAGTCTGGCCGGTCGGAAGAAATTCGGAGTACACCATAACATAATCTTGATTTTTGATTTCCTTTGAAGTAGTTTTTTTTGGCTTCGACTCATCTTTGGCACAATATTCGACCGATTGATCGTCGTTGTCCTGGTCATAAGCATAGTTCCAAAACTCATCGCTAGTAATAATACGTTTCATGACATTATGGTAGTTGGAAAGCTTTGAGTGATTTTGGAACCAATCGAGCTTTCACTTTTCTTAGGGGAAAATAGTTGCAAAATACAAAATGGTTTTTAATGATCCTTCCAACATTCCAACGATCAGATGTCACCGATAGTCGTACCAGTCTAAAAAAAAAAAAAAATCGACGAATGGGTTTTCGCGCGTCTTACTATTTTTTGCTCACATCAGAATAGACAGACATTGTTAAATACGTTTTGTATGGCCCTCGAACGTTCCGTCTGGGTCTTACAAGTTTTGTGTCAAACTTAATATACCCTGTTCGGGTTGAAATATGATGGAGTAAACTACAAACCAAACCTCGGTTTCTAGGTGATTGGGAATCGGTCTTAATGTCCATGTAACTCCACCACCGTTAAGCACTTTGCATCATAAAAAAGGAAAAACTAATTCAAAATCGACAAGAATGTATATCATCGTCGCTCAACTTCTCTTCTAAACTCGAACTCAATCAACTCGACTATATTTGGTGATATTTAATTACAGAAGCTTCGCGAAGTGGGCTCCCACAAATCTTTAAAATCGGGCAGCGGTTGTGAGGAAAATATTTGCCAACAAGACATTTCCAAGATTTGGCTTTCTGTAAATACATCCTTTCATCGGATCCATTCTTTCGTGAGATCATTTTACGCTTTTAAAACCAATGAAGGACATTACATCGGCTTGCGTCGGTGATAAAAATTCGCAACTAGGAATTATATTGCGCTATATAAGATAGATTTTGCTCACAAACAAGGTTCGGAAAGGCTTAACAGATTGCTCGATTTCAAACTGAACAAATCTTACCATTTGTTCAAAGTGCTCACTTTAAAACACCATTTAGTCTCTGCGCTTGATGAAATATAGTTCTGTATAACGGTAATAAATGTATTCGCATATAAATTGAATTGTGCGAAGAATAATTTAGTGACAATATCTCGAAGATACACGCGAGTGGTAAATCTGCACGCTTATGTCTTCCCGCAAACTACTCCATATTTTGAAGCTGTCCGCCAAGCAGCAGAGGGAGTTCGTCAACTCCTTCGATGTGGTGTTGTGTGATTGTGACGGTGTTATGTGGCTGATTTCGGCTCCGCTGCCCGGGACAGGTGAAGCGGTAAATGCACTAAAGGCGAATGGCAAGCGAGTACTCTTTGTGTCCAATAACAGTGTACGTTCGGATGACGATTATCTCAAAAAGTTCGTCGGAATCGGAGTGAAGAATTTTCGAATAGTAAGCTGAATTGTTTTCTGGTTGAATATGTTTTGGGCGGTCTAAATATAATGAAGACGCAGTATTTTAATTAAAAAAACCTCCCTCGAGTATTTGACGATATGTCGCTAATGATTTTTTTCTTATTTATTTTTTACTTATTTGAATCAGAACGACATTATGCATCCGGTAAAGGCCATGCTGTACTATATGAAGAAGCATAATATAAAGCAGCCGGTTTTCTCATTATGCAGTTCCTTCGGGAATGACAAGCTTCGCAATGCGGGCATTGATGTGAGAACTTTGGTATGTATGTTAAACATTCATAATTAAACGAGTATGTGTTTTAATATATAAGAAAATATATGAATTGAACCCACTTCAGGTCACGAAGGAAGTCGTTACACCTGCCACTTTGGAAAGAATCACAAAACCCGAACAAGAAATGGGCGCTGTTTTGTATGATATTAATTTGGAATTAACTTATGCGCAATTGGTGGCGGCCACACGATACCTAGCCGATAAAGAGTGTCAGTTTATTGCGGGTGGCTTAGACCGCACGTTACCGATGACTAGGGAGATAATGGTGCCAGGTTTGCGTTGCACATTTAAATAAACATAAGGACATTTTATTGAAGCTATCTACTAATGTTTTCTTCAGGATTTTGCGATTTCCTCGACACACTTAAACGCTTCACGCGACGCGAGCCGACAATAGTTAGCAAACCGGCGCTTTTGCTTGGTGAAATTTTAAAGGACGTCTATAAATTGACGGAACCCAGGCGTTGCCTATTTATTGGCGATTCGCTGAAGAATGATGTAGGCTTCGGTCGGGACTGTGGCTTCCAAACATTGCTCGTATTGAGCGGCACAACTTCCATTGAAGAAATGTGGCAAGCAAGCGCAAAGGAACGGCCCCATTATTATGCGGACCGCATAGCAGATTTTATAGAATTATATGAGAATATAGGCAAAATTATTAAGTGATTTTTTCTTAAATGGAAAAATTGTTAGCTAATAGTATAGCGTGTTTTGAAACAATTTTTTTATTAACTTAAAAATTAATATTTTTTGGAATAAAATTTTTGAATTTCCTATACAATTGCTTATTTCTTTGTAACTGTTTAGGTTATATTTATCGTTAATTTAATGATTATTCTATGAGAGAGAAAGCACAACTTACTTTGTACTTAATAAGAACTGTGGAGCGACAGGGTTTTGTTCAACGCTGATTCGTCTCTTTTCTTTTTTTTTCGAATAATTTCTAAAAACTTAAACGGACAATTATCGTATAGATATTTGTTCAGAATTCTTACATCAATCACCACGAGATGTGTTGATGGTCGCTTGCCGAGCCAAATATTACTAAATGACCCAAAAAAGTCTCTCATTTATCGACAAAACGCCTTGAGTTTATCGGAAAGTTATTAAAATGTCTAATATCGATTCCACTAAATCAGCTTGTTTGGAAGGTACATATGTATATATCTATATTATATCCTATAGGGCCTTTGTGTGGTGGAGGACCCTATAAAAGACGAAATTTGCAAGGACACTTGAGAGCGTTCAACAAGTGGCGCTTAAGAGCATGTATGGTGCACTAAAGTCTACTTTCACTATGGCACTTAATGACATTCTGCATACACGTATATAGTATAGTGCCAAATCAGTGCTATCAGTCTCAGAGAGTCTGGGTTTTTAAATAAAGACATGTTTGAACATTCGAAAATCCTCACATGCTTTGACTTTATACCAGATTTTTTTGGATCATAGAGTAGTTACACCAAACTCTGGCCGCTGTTTCTCTGTACACATACCTGCGAGAGAGTTGTGGGGGGAGTGAGTGAGTTACGGTTGAGTCAAAGTTTGCGGGGTAATTGGTGGCAGGGTTTATTGGAGGAACTTTCTATCAGTGCTTTTAAAGCGTGGTTGTCTCCATTAAGGTAGCGATTGATTTACTGCTTCGGAGAACAGTCTCCTTCAGAAAAGCGACTATTTACTCTGTTAACATGGTGGCAATATGATACTTGAGCTCTCTAACCGTGCGTTCACGAGGAATGCCCCAACTCGTGGAAGCGAGTCACTTTGTGATAAAACTAATATGGGTGCCAGGCCATATCATGATCGAAGGACAGCGCTGTGCTACTGGTTCATGCGCTGTCGTAATATCCTTTTTAAACACTTGGGAGCACACACTTTCAGATGCTCCACAAAACTGATGGGAGTAGAAATATCTGAGTTAATATTTGTTGGTGACAAGCCGCTTTGCTTACTTATAAGTTTCAATACAGAAGAAGATGAAATATTCTGAAAAAAGTTAGTTAAAGGATTTGTTTTTTTATGCTCCGGACCAGAAGGAGACGCAGCCATACATATTTTGATTGTTTACCAGCGAATGTATAGGTTCAGCGTTAGAATGCCCGAGTAACAATTCGTTCACAATCAAATGAAAAGGCTGTAGGAGTACCTATTTTAGCAAGCTCATTTAATGGTTCCGCTGTAATCACACATTCCAAACGAGCTGCAAGTCAGTACAGGTGGAGGAAGCTCGACTTCGGACTTCGACTTGTACTTGTATGACACTATAGTCGTATGATAGCCTGAAGCTAGGGTTGATGGGATATTCCTGATAGAAAACACGTCCTCTAATATCCTTCTTAAGAAGTTTAAATTACCTTATAATAGGTTGGACTATACCGCGAGCTTTCGAAAATAACTAAACTCACTAATGCGGGAGCTGGTTTGTTGTTAGACTGGAAAAAGTTATTCTGTATGCTGTTCGAGGACTGTTTGAAACGATTGGAGAGGCTCTTTAGCCTTCAAGTGTCTAGAGACAGCACATAATAGCTTTAAGCTTTTCTGACCTTATTTTTGTATGATAAGATTCTTTGTTAGGTCACAAACAGTTGTTCTGTATGTTGTTCAAGGTCTATTTGAAACGATTGGAGAGGTTCAGTAACCGTTAACCACAAAGTTGAGATTTGTTTGCTTCTTTTTTTTTTAATTTTATTACCTTTATTATTGTAAATGTATTTAAAAAATATGTTCATCTCTTCTTCTTATAATTTTCCACAAGAAGCGAATAAAGTTATATGGAAACCATTTGCTGGTATATTCCAATGATTTATGTCGCGTTATGTGGCAACTACTTGGCACAAATCTCGAGGAAATCACGCACAAGGCCGATTGGCAGGGCAAACAGTTGGAAACCGACAATTTAAATTACGCACAATTGAATTAACATTTCGAAATAAAGCGCAGCGATATCGAACTCCACGCATTTCCGCATTTGCATGGAAAGCAGCAACAACAAACTGCGTGCAGCACTGCCCGGACGGCGTAACGGAAAAGCTATTTGTCGGAGAAAAAGTTGTGTGTGGCTACAAAAGCAACAAAAGAAGCAAGAACGAAAGCAAAAACAAGAACAAAGACAGGGGCGTCGCGAAGCAATAAAACTTGCGACTATTTGAATAAATCAAAATGTTGGAAAATTACTGCCGCAACCCAATTAAATGCGCAGGCGGCGCTGGGCGGCGGATGAAGGGCCGCGTAGGTATGAGTGTGCTGGCGAAAAATGGTTGTCTTTATTGTGCAGAGAGATAGGAAAAAACAAAGGAGAGGGCGCAAAGTTGCTGCCACTGCCGCGTCAAGTGGAACGGAAACGGAAACAAATATTCCTGCTTACAACGTGTATATGTGTAGCCATAACGGTTGTGAAAGAATTGCAGACGCTATAACGGTAATAAGCAAAGCGCTCCACTTTGTGCCACATGCGCGAAGACATGTGACAGCTGCACAAATCGACAGAACGACTATATTGACCAGAAAACAAGCTGAATAACGACGCTGCAAACAGTGTAAAACTGCTGCCTGCACAGAACTACAATCAAAAGTACCGCAAAATGAACTGCGAAGGTAACAACGACGGAACAACACGAGTTCACCTTTATTGAGAGGCAATCAATAGTAACCCAGTAGCCGCAGAAGCTGATATTTGAGGCGCAAAATTTTCGAGTTGACCATGACTGAATGCTTACTGTGTATGAAGTAGTAGCCCTCGGGCAGGAAACCCATATGAAGATATGCTTGCAACTAAATTTTACTTGATTTCTTAAGGAAAATTCAAATTTATTGTAAGAAATGGTTCTTTTTCTTCTTTATTGGCGTAGGCACTGCTTACGCGGTTATAGCCGTGATTACAACAACGCGTTCTTCCTTTTCGCTGTTTGGTTCCAATTTGTTCTTCCAAGTGTAGCCCGATTCTTTTCCACCTGGTCTTTCCAACGGAGTGAAGCTTTTCCTCATCCTCTGCTTCCCCAGAGCTGGAATATTTGCGCCCATACGATATTGTTATTGGAGGATGGAGTCATGTGTACAAGTTCATGCAAATGAGGAAAGTTCTTTGATCGTCATTCACTTGGGAGGTGATAGAAACGATTCTTTTACATATGGCTCAAGCAGCTCACGACTTCCACCCTTAGACCAAGTATTCTCTACGTAGTTGAAGACGAGCTAAAGTGAGAAAGTGAACCATTCCTTTTCAGGGCTGCGTGCTGGGTTTGGGACTCGCCCCGTAAAACGACACCAAGGAGAAGGAAAAACAAGTAAGGAAGGGCTAAGTTCGGGAGTCACCGAACATTTTATACTCTCGCATGATAAAGTGATAATCGAGATTTCAGGCGTGGTTGTGAACCGATTTCACCCATATTTGGTACATGTCATCACGGTGTTAAGAAAATATTATATACCGAATTTCATTGGAATCGGTTGAGTACTTCCTGAGATATGGTTTTTGGTCCATAAGTGGGCGAGGCCACGCCCATTTTCAATTTAAAAAAAAACCTGGATGCAGCTTCCTTCTGTCATTTCTTCCGTAAAATTTAGTGTTTCTGACGTTTTCTGTTAGTCGGTTAACGCACTTTTAGTGATTTTCAACATAACCTTTGTATGGAAGGTGGGCGTGGTTATTGTCCGACTTCTTCCATTTTTGAACTGTATATGGAAATGCCTAAAAGAAACGACTCTATACAGTTTGGTTGACATAGCTATAGTAGTTTTCGAGATATGTACAAAAAAGTTAGTAGGGGCCGGCGCCACGCCCACTTTTCCAAAAAAATTAGGTCCAAATATGCCCCTCCCTAGTGCGATCCTTTGCGCCAAATTTCACTTTAATATCTTTATTTACGGCTTAGTTATGACATTTTATAGGTTTTCGGTTTCCGTCATTTTGTGGGTGAGACAGTGGGCCGATTTTGCCCATCTTCGAACTTAACCTTCTTATGGAGACAAGAAATACGTGTACCAAGTTTCATCATGATATCTAAATTTTTACTCAAGTTACAGCTTGCATGGACGGACGGACGGACAGACAGACATCCGGATTTCAACTCTACTCGTCACCCTGATCACTTTGGTATATATAACCCTATATCTGACTCTTTTAGTTTTAGCACTTACAAACAACCGTTATGTGAGCAAAACTATAATACTCTCTTTAGCAACTTTGTTGCGAGAGTATAAAAACAGCCTCGGACGAGAAATCAATGTTTACCAATGAATTGTTCGCAGTATTACCCAACGCTGGTCACAACTTTTTACTATCTTTCTGGCAAAGCTCTAACACCATTACAGTAAAACTGTTTTTCTTGTGATGCTATCCAAGAATCAAGCCATTTTTCGATGGCGTCTTGTGAGTGGAACTGCTTTTGATCCAGAACCTCCCATTTAAGCGTTTCCAGGTAGGGTTTAACGGGCAGCAGAATCACTTTTTCGTACCTGAACTACAATGGAGGTCGCTTTTCGCGCAGCGCACATCAATTGAAGTCGATACCGTTCCCCATTGCTGATTTCCTTTGGTTACAACATCTAATAATTAATAACGCCGGCCAGATCCCATATGTGAGTAATGAATCCACTTTTCAGCACCCGTTACGATTCAATGCAAAAACCCTTTTAGCTTTCTCCGTGGAAGCACTTGTTGACAGGTGAAAAGGCAAAGCTCCGCGAACCTTCGTTTAAAATTACAAGGAAGTTGCTTTTGAATCATTCCCAGCGTATGTAGTCGGTTTTAAATGGCAGCAGCGAGCTCTTTTTGGGTTTGTCACAGATCCTCATCCAGCAACTTCACCAATTCATCCTTTACACGGACGGAGGTTATTATAGAAATCGCCGTATGATATAGGTAAAGTGTTTGCTGTTGTTGCTGTATGAAACTCCTTAATTTTATAAAAGTCTGGATCCATTTCGGGTCTTCCGAATGGATGTGACATAGTTTAGCCACTTTCAGAAGCAGTTTGATACAAGTTAGCAGAATTTTGTCACTTTTTGGCGTCTAGTTACTTCCAAAGAGAATTAGGGAGGATTGAGGACCTTTCTCTCTCTCAGTTCTAGAACAAGAACTTTTCCGGGGAGAGATAGCTTTCAGAAGACCTTATAATGATGACATGTCAAATATTAGTGAGTTTTTGGACAACTAAGCCCAACAGGCGCGTCTTCTACGCGAATTAAGAAGAAGAAGCCCAACAGGGACGGACAAGATTTTGTTAATGGTGAGCTATGTCGATTTGGAGGCTAATTTTAAGGTAGTTTCTGTATCCTTAGCGAACATTTCAAAAGCTTACAAGTCGAAAGAGTTTCTAAAACTGAGTGCTCCAGCCCAGTTTTAAACTCGATACCTCTGACCAATATGCACAGCGCTTGTCCACTTAGCTGGTCTAGAAATCAAAGTAGCTTCAGGTATTCAACAATAATAATAAATATATTAAATCTTATTACGCCATTAAAATAATGATTCTTGAGACCGTAACTTGCCGCTTGCTGGGTTCACATAATTTTCGAAGAAAAAAACCCAACACGAGTCTAAAACCAAAGTTAGTTACTACAACTAAAAACCCGCAGTGACAAGCAGAAAAAAAAACTCACCTTTGCAAGTATGACCATCAACCAACAAACGAAAGCAAAAAACCGAGAAGCGGGACACATAAAGTGACAGCACAAAGCAGAATTGCATAGCGCCACAATAGAAAGTTTAACCGCATGCCAAACAATAACGAGCATTGCGAAAACAAGCAGTGAAAAATACAATTGTCTTACGACTGACATGGACAGCGCGCCTTGTAGGGGGCGCCTGTCTACCACCACACACACTCGTGTCTCCCACAAAATAGACTTTGCCACTTCATTTCAGTATGCCGCCAACGGCTGTCGATCGTCACTGCCGCCAACAATGCCACGCAGCGCATTGTTTAGGCCCGAGGTTGTGTGTGGGTGTATGCGAGTGTGCCGACACTTCGCTTGGCTTATTGCCTGTCCGTCCGTCCGTTTAGCCACTCGTATGGGTCCCTCCAGTTAGTCTATTGTGAGAGCGCAATGCATTTTGCATTTTTATTGCCCCAAACGGCCATCAATCGTCCTTGTCACGAAGGCTATATGCACACACATATACACATGAGTATTGGTATTTGTTCAAAGTAAATACACTCGTGTGCGATATACACACTCGTTTTTATAATGTTTACGATTCCCATATGAAACATTCGTACTTAGTGATTTTTAATACGAGAAGTTCTTGCTTTGTTTAGATTTGCGACATAAAATAATCGTATTGCGAGTAAGTTTAATCGGGAAATTCGTGAAAGGATGCAAAATTGTTCGAAGATGTTTTAGAGGAGAGATGTCCTGAGGACAGGATATATAATAATGTCTCTCCTTCAGCTGTAGAACCGTTCGACCGTGAGTGTTTGATCGAATATTTCAGTCGCTTAAAACTGAGAGAAACCGAGTTGCTGAACACAGAGACTCTTAAGATAATACTTATTTGGCTGACTGGAGCTTTTGACGGTTCAAGTTCAAGTTCAAGTTCTATGCTTCAGCTATGGAAGCTAGCATGAGTGTTTGGGCCATGATTACAGTTAGTTAGGGCTGAGAGAAACCGAGTTGCTGAACGCAGAGTTTCGTTAGAAAACCAATTTGCTTTGCCTCGTTCAAGGAGGATAGTCATTTGGCTGACTAGAGATTTTGACCAAGATTTCCTTCGTTTTATTTCTCCTTCAGCTATAAAAGCTAGCGTGAGTAGTGAGTCCAATATTTCAGTCACCTAGTACTCAGAGACACTGATTGACTTGAGCTGAGCTAAAGTCAGAATCCTTTGTATACTTTAGGCTATGGAAACAACCGCTATGCTGAGAATTACCATTGATTTTGCCATAAATTAAATTCCTATAAAATCATGTACAAATTCTTCGAGCATACAAAAAATACCACGCATCTCGCATACACCTTGCCAAATGGCTTAAATTACCCATCAGAGTGCAGAACATAAATTTTATCGCATATTCTCCCACACACACATGCCACATGCCAGTAAAACGGACCAATCTTCCGCAAACCAACGTCATAAATAAAATACTAAAGGGAGTATGGCTCATAAATTTTTCCCATTGTCATTTATAGCACATAAATAAATACACGCGTGTATGAATAAGATATTTAAATTATTACATATAAGCGTCATAATTATATACATGATGGATTTTTGTACAATACAGCAAAAACCTGATTATGTCGTGAGTTGTATAAGGGAGCCTTTATTTGCAGCGCTTTTGTTAATTTTTGAAACATAAAATAACATAAAGCAATAAATTTGGAATTTTCCTAAAAATAGGCAAAATGTTTTTGAAATTTTTTTAGATAAATAAATGCAAGCTGAAGTTTATAATAAAATATCGTAATGCAACACAATTTAAATTCGCCTAAAAGTGGGCTATATTTTTTCAAACAATTTTTGATATCCCAAAGAGGCTTCTATTATGTGTCGTTGTGTGACATTTTAATGTTTTAAGTACAAAAGTAGTTGGAATCCTCACACATTCCTCTATACTTGGTTTACCAGATCACGGAGCCGAGCCCTGGTTATTGTTCTCTGCTCACATACCCTCGATTGAGACATAAGAGAGAAGAACTCGTTGGAGGAAAGGGACAGTGAGCCTATTTAACGAAGAATCAATGCATGCGGAGTGGGTTAGTGGAGCAGTACGCTGTAGGGCATTTCCGTCAGCTCAAGCTTTAGAGGCTTCCCGACCACTGCGGCGTCCTCTAAGCGGAGGTAATTGTCTTTAAGGTAGCAGTAGTTCTACTGCTCCTTAGTGAAGCCTTCCTCAGAGTGGTGAATGTTTATACCGATAGTATGGCAACGATATGAGCCATAAGTTCACTGACTGTGCCTTTAAGAATAGTTAAGGGCTGTCGGTACTCCTTATATTTCTCATTCACTTATTTTATGATTAGACTGGTTTGGGTGCCTGCTCACAGCAGTATTACAGGAAACTGTAAGCCTGTCAGAGCAGTTTTTCAGGCTCAATAGATCTTCTGCTTTCTTCATTTGGTACGCTACTGGAGTCTTGGGCGTCACACTATCTCGGCAAGCATTGGTCAGCTACTTACCAGCAGCTGTGCAGTCGCAATATTTTTTCTGGCGGAGCGTAATTTCTTAAGTAATCTAGGAGGCCCTTCGTTCATAGCAAGGTCCACCTTTCAATGACTGTAAGAATTCTAACTGGACACTGCGCGATGCCAGCTCGATTCCGTCAATGGTCGCACATAGATCAGATCGCTCAGATTGGGCAACTACAAGGAAATTATTCACTGCATACTATTAAGTGTGCACTGGCCTCCTTCTCGAACTATAAGCCACCAGGAGCAGACGGCATCTTCCCAGCACTTATACAACAAGGTGTGCAAGATCTCTTGCGTAATGGCGTATAACCCAGAACCGTGGAGAACAGCGAGTGTAATCTTCATCATCAAGGCAGGAAAGAAGGTCTACTCGCTGGCCAAATCATTCAGGCCAATTAGTCTTAGTTCCTTCATGCTAAAAGAGATGGAAAAGATTGTAGACTGTGACGCAGTCCAAAGGGGCTTAAGTTCAGCAACAAGATGGTGTAATATGATAAGTATTACAAAAAAAACCTTCCTCCTTTCTCAAAGGGAAGATCTCCTCCGGGCTTGTGGCCTCTAACACTCGGTGGTAGGAAGTTGGAGGTGTCTAAAAGAGATCAAATTCCTAGGCCTCACATTAGTCGCAACCTGACAATGGAATATGCATTAACACTGTCCAGATCTACAAAGACACTCATGATATGCAGACGCCTAGTCGGCAGATCCTGGGGCTGCAAGCCACGTATCATTAGGTGGCTGCATACCCTGAACGTAAGGCCTATTGTCACTTATGGAGCGGTTGCTTGGGTATCGTTGGCAATGCAGTCTTTGGTAGGTCTTCAACTCTCGAAGCTGCAAAGACTCGCCTTCGTCTGAGCTTCAGGGGCTAAGCGCACTTGTCCGCTTGCAGCCGCAGCACTTGCTCAAGCAGGCAACGAAGCATACCAGCTGCTCATGGCAGCAGAGGGGTTTGGCAAAGGGAAGGTAATGTCGTCATCTTCCAAGAGACGGCATTGCGAAGAGCGTAAACTACACAAAGAAAATTAAAGTTACCCTCGGCAGTAAGGCGGAGTGGAGATATTCCACTCTCAACACCGCGGGGAAGCACTATCCAGTGGTTAGAGAAATGATCAACCTCCACCCAGACAAATATGCCTCCTTGCCGCGCTTTATGCTAGGCATTGCAGACTAAAGAAATACATACTTATCCAAAATGGGCAAAATTATCTCTTGCTTAAACTGCCGGTTACTTCAGAACACCTGTTTGTGGATCTGCTGTAAGCGCAGACGCAAGGAACTTGGATCCATCTACGTGGACAGGGGGATCTATCATCTAAAAGTGACTCTGAAGCTTAAATAATATAAAACAGTTATGTTTTTAGTTTCTTATTTTTATACTCTCGCAACAAAGTTGCTAAAGAGAGTATTATAGTTTTGTTCACATAACGGTTATTTGTAAGTCCTAAAACTGAAAGAGTCAGATATAGGGTTATATATACCAAAGTGATCAGGGTGACGAGTAGAGTTGAAATCCGGATGTCCGTCTGTCCGTCCGTCCGTGCAAGCTGTAACTTGAGTAAAAATTTAGATATCATGATGAAACTTGGTACACGTATTTTCTGGCTCCATAAGAAGGTTAAGTTCGAAGATGGCCAAAATCGGCCCACTGCCACGCCCACAAAATGGCGGAAACCAAAAACCTATAAAGTGTCATAACGAAGCCATAAATAATGATATTAAAATGAAATTTGGCACAAAGGATCGCATTAGGGAGGGGCATATTTGGACATAATTCTTTTTGGAAAAGAGGGCGTGGCCTCGGCCCCTACTAACTTTTTTGTACATATCTCGAAAACTACTATAGCTATGTCAACCAAACTGTATAGAGTCGTTTCTTTTCGGCATTTCCATATACAGTTCAAAAATGGAAGAAGTCGGACAATAACCACGCCCACCTCCCATAC
>NW_017536852.1:158340-165206 GCF_001853355.1 Bactrocera latifrons | reverse complement strand
CAAATATGGGTGAAATCGGTTCACAACCACGCCTGAAATCTCGATTATCACTTTATCATGCGAGAGTATAAAATGTTCGGTGACACCCGAACTTAACCCTTCCTTACTTGTTCCCCTTAAAATCATCAAAGTGTTACAAAATTGCCTTTACGCCCACAAAAACTGAATCCAGTTAAGCTTACGCACAAAGGCGTAAAACCAAAGTGTTGATACGGAATAAAAAGAGCAAGAAATTCACAAAAGAGTAGGGGAAATACGGCAGAAAATGTGATTTTATAGATTATGTAATCAAATAGTTGACCTGTCATGCCAACTCCTACATATTTATATAGCAAGCTAGTTTTAGTTCCGGGTAAACCCACCAACCCACCAGGAAACAGTGCGTAACCGGAAATGTAAAAATAACTCTTTATTATATGTTATTATACGGTATAATAACTGACTGGCGCAACCGAGATCTTCGAAATCGTGTCGGTTGCGGTACATTAAGGATTATGCGATAATATTTACGGAGGCCGACAGGCGGGCCATGTTTTTGGTGTGAAATTTATGTTGATGTGGGTACTATGTGGGTGTAGTACTTTACACTCAAAAATAAACATACTTACAAACTCATGCAGACACATACAAAGTCATACAGACACACATACGAACATGGTAATGATCTTGAAGTAAAAACAAACAGACACCACGGCGAAAGCGTAACATTTGTCTGTATTTTAAAGTTTCCAGAAAATCAAATGCACACACATACACACTAAATACTTAGTAGTGTGTGCGCTTGTACGTGTGCACTTTGAAAAAATTAACTCCGAAAAGGGTTTGCTGCGGGCTCATGTGCGGCGGATGTGCCGAAAGGAAAAGCAAATTTTACACACTTTGGCTGCGGCAATCGAGCGTGGAAGGCAAAAATTAAACTTTTATGCTTATTGCGCTGGTTTACACTCCCGACCGTGCGCCACCCAGGCTCCTTGCTTGGGTTGCGTGAGTTGCCTCTTCAATAATGAATTGATGAAAGTTATGTGCTTCATTATTTCGTCGAGTTAGTTTTTGGTCTGAAAATTAAGATTCGAGATAAGTGCGGTCGATGAAGAGATTCAGCAAAATTTCTTTTAAATGGACTTCTACAAATCCGGTAAACCCTCATAAAATTAGTGATTTATAGTTTTAGGCAGTTTACTTATTAAGCATCAAATGAATATGGGATTTCTGGGTATTATATAGTTATGATATTCGTATCTTCAAGGGTAAAAAATATTTAATAAAAGTAGAATGAATGTGCTTGTTCAAAGTACGCATTTATATGAAAAAAAATATTGAAGATATACCATTTTTTGCTCGAGGATAAATGGGTTTCTCCCCTTAAGAAAAAGCTGCAATTTTGTTGGGTTTTCAGCAAATTGACTTGCAATGTTAAATAAATTTGCGTTTGAGGTGTTAAATATCAATTATAGGCCGCAAAAAATTACAATAATAACAAGTAAGGAAGGGCTAAGTTCGGGTGTCACCGAGCCTTTTATACTCTCGCATGATAAAGTGATAATCAAGATTTCAGGCGTTGTTGTGAACCGATTTCACCCATATTTGGTACATGTCATCASGGTGTTAAGAAAATATTATATACCGAATTTCATTGAAATCGGTTGAGTACTTCCYGAGATATGGTTTTTGGTCCATAAGTGGGCGACGCCACGCCCATTTTCAATTTWWAAAAAAAACCTGGATGCAGCTTCCTTCTGACATTTCTTCCGTAAAATTTAGTGTTTCTGACGTGTTTTGTTAGTCGGTTAACGCACTTTTAGTGATTTTCAACATAACCTTTGTATGGGAGGTGGGCGTGGTTATTGTCTAACTTCATCCATTTTTGAACTGGTATATGGAAATGCCTAAAAGAAACGACCTGTCTCTTATACACATCTAGATGTGTATAAGAGACAGGCACTAAGTTTCATCATGATATCTCAATTGTTACTCAAGTTACAGCTTGCACGGACAGACGGACAGACAGACATCCGGATTTCAACTCTACTCGTCAAACTGATCACTTTGGTATATATAACCCTATATCTGACTCTTTTAGTTTTAGGACTTACAAACAACCGTTATGTGAACAAAACTATAATACTCTCTTTAGCAACTTTGTTGCGAGAGTATAAAAATTAATCAGGATATTACTAGATTTATATTATATTAAGTGGAAAAGACCAAAAATTTAAGCAGTGGGTACATGGAAGTATGAGATATTGATATTTCGTAGGGCTTCTCCATGTAAAAAATATGAATTTCGGAGTAAAAAATAAACCATGGGCTAATAATTAAGCTTACAATAAAAACTAGTTGCGAAGTAGTTAAAAAGTTCCTAGTTGCCAAGTAATTAATTGCTAATTGGCATCACTGCTGGGAGTTTGCTTAGAACGTCAAGCTTGAATATATTGCATTTTAATCTAAAAGGTATTGGAACTCGCTTATTGCACAGCATAATGAATTTTTTGTTGGTTTTAATTTTCATGTCTCTGAAAGACACACCCCATATGAAAAAGTTGTCACGAATAATAAACATATGAGAGCATACTTACAGGAAGCTTGCATTAAAATAATAATTTATTAATTATGGTAGTTTAACAAATTTTGTCAATCAGATTCTGCGCTTACCTGAAATTAGACAAAAGTTAAAAACATTATTAGTAATTGTTGTAGACTGAGTTACTTAAGACACACATAACATAAATGATTAACATTTTATTACTACATACATGTTGTATGTATTTTACTGTGGGCAAAAAATAGTAAGACCTTTTAAATTTTAATTTCGCGCGTAAACCCGTTCGTCGAAATATTTTTATTCTGGCCTGGTAAGACTGTCAGTGGCATCTGTGTTTAGTTTATGCTTGGCTTTGTGAAGTACACAAAGTGCATTCGGCGATTTTTGCGATGAACGAAGTTATTCAATAAAGAAGGTGACGACGAACCACGTCCACGACGGCCGACAACATCAAGTGACGAGCAACACGTCAATAAAATAAAGGAATTGGTGGTTGAGAATCGACGATTAACAGTCAGCTATCTTACTGGAATCGTTGGAATATCTGAAGGATCCGTGAAAACCATTTTGAAAGGTAATTCGGGACAAAGAAAAATGAAAGCACGATCGGTTCTAAAATAAATCGATTTTTTCGAAAAACAACGTCGCATTAACGTCTGTGAAACAATGCTTACCGACTACCATGAAGTCATGAAACATATTATTACTGGCGATGAGTCTTAGATATATGCTTACGACCCGGAAACAGATGGCCAATCGGCCGAAAAAATCACGTAAAAGCAGGTCCAAACTCAAATTTATGTTGAGTGTTCTCATTTGCATCATCGAGGTGTGGTGCACGCTAAATTTCTTCCGATAGACCAAACTGCCAAAGAGATTACTTGCTTCGATGCATAGAAGCGAAGCTATTCGTGAGAAGATGCGTGAACTATGGGTCGACAGCTCTTCAAGTATTCAACCAATATCGTGCCGCCTATACTTTAACAACTGTTTCGAGGATTGGCAAAAACGCTGACACAAGTGTTTTGGGCCCAAAGAGGACTACTTCGAGGGGTACGACATAGATTTTGAATAAAAAATTAATAATTTTAAAATTATCTTATTATTTTTTGTTCTAAGTAATGTATAAATATAAAATTTATTATGTACGCTTTAATAAAATAAAAAAGAAAAAAAAATTACTGCAATCTCTATTAGAAACTTTTAACTCACAGCCATTGCACATCTTGTCGACACAATGTGATAACCATAAGAAAGTGGTTATATGAAAACCCATACCTCCACATCCATGCAAGTCGGAAAACCGATTTTTTTAGGTTTTTTTTTATAATAAAAAAAAAATTACTAAAATTTACAAACTTTAATATTCGGCAATTAGTTTTGCAAATTAGCAGAATAGTAGCTGATTTTCAAGAGCACCTCCAAAAATAAATTGTCTGGCGGTGAGCAAGCTTTTTCTGCTTGAAAAATCCAAAAACCAAAAAATATTGCTAATATAGACGAATACAGATAATGATTGAAGTTCTAATCAAAATTTTGATTTCTAAAAAATATTAAGGCTTCCCAAAAACCAAGTCATTTTGCGAAAAAAGTGATTTTTGTGAAAAAATTTATACTTAAGATTGGCTTAAAAATATAAATTACTATCAGAAATCTTATATCTTCAACCATTACCAGACAAATATATATGAGAGATAATTACCTCACCGACTTTGAAATAATAAAAATATAAGTAAGGAATATTTTTGAAGCCGATTAGATTTATTTAAAGAATTCAAACAAATACACTCATAACACCGAAACTATTCCCCAGCTCAAATTCCAATTTTCGAAAAATATGTTCAAAAAGATGGATGCAGTTTCGATATAAAGATGATACGGCAAGTAGATTCTTGAAATTCACAAGTGGATATAACAACATAGCATAACAGGCATGTTTATCAATGATATTATACAGCCACACACATTCAGATATGGTAATTACACTTTGAGAAGAACTAGGAACGCTATAAATAAACTCCTCTAAAACTTGCACCCAATATGCCGCAAAACCGGGCCAAACTATGCATTTTCCACCCTAAAACTGGCAACCGCAACTTTATTATCTACGCTGAAATATTCATTTCCAACACTAATGTGCGCCATTAAATGCAAAAACAAAGCAGAAATAATCACAAACAAAAAATGCTGCTTATTTTGTGGAGTGAAAATAACAAAAAAGTAGTGATATCGCGAACGCAAAAGGAAATCATCTAATTTTTACTAACATTAAATATAAATACAAATTTTTACGAGCAAACAAACACACACACCAGAACACCAGTGCCGCACCACAAACGCGCATTGCAGCAGCAGAAGCCAATTTGTGGCAAGCACGAAGGGAAGGAAGTAAGAGCAAAGCGAGTTCGCTACGCTTTTATGTTTCGTGACTTCAAATACCCGCTTTGAAGAGAGTATGTGTGCGCGCATGTTGTTGTTAACAAAACGTTAATCTTCCTTCAGCATTTCATGCTAAATTAGCGGTGCGGGAAAATGTGCCACGAAATGCCGAAAATGCGCACAAATTCGTCGGCAATGATGAATGTTTGTTGCAACTACACCAACTTTAGACAGTTGTGAGTCTTGATTTCGATTTACATGCTTCCCTCTCCTCCTCCCCACTTTAGGCAAAGCGTGTGGCAAATATGAGTATTTGCCGCATATTTCCATGTCGCCTGCAATTTATTAGATATTTTCACTTTTCTCTTCGCTCACTTGGCACACATTCCATTTTTAGCAGGTATTTTCGTTTTCGTTGCGCCTGAAAGTAGGCAATGCGCCAGTTTCAATTTCAAATATCAATGCCACGCTTTATTACATGTCACCGGCAGCGCCACGAGTCGCAAAGTGTTTTGTGGCGAAACAATTGCTTTTTCTTGTAGTTGTTGTTGTTGTTTTTGTTAGCCCAATGCTCATTATCGAGCGCTCGCTGCAAATCTCATTTCCCCATTTGCCTGTTATTTTATTCAATTTACCGTTAAGCCACATGAAATCATTGAAATCATTTCAAGTGCCATTTCGCAACTCATTTGCACACTAAATCGCCTTATTAAAGCGACTATCGGAAAACAATCGGAGCACGAACTCATTTACGACGTTTGTTGTCACAGATTTTGCGCGATTCTTCGCCGCCCACTTGATTTCACTTATAAATATTTACACACACACACGCACACACGTGTTCTTTAGTAATAACTTTCTGTAACTTCACCACTTTATTTACGAGCATCTGCTAATAGTCGCGTCGACCTTGTTGTGAAAGCGAAGTGAATAGCACTTTTGCGATTTCTTAAGGAGCTGCATACAGCAGGCTACACACAGTATGTGTTTATATTGTGTTTATTAACGTTATTTGAAACCATTTGAAATGGTTGAACTCATTTTATTAGACAAATCACATATATCAGTTTGTGATTATAGACCTTGCTGCCATTAGACATGAAATAGATTTTGCTGCTTTCACTCACTTCCACTCAACAAAGCCATTTGTCATCGAGTTCATTATATTTCAAGTATTTGAGAGCACGATAATTTTATAGAAGCACGAAAAAGTATTTTTTAGAATGATGAATTCACGTATTGTACTCGTATTGCATATGTCACGTATACGCAGTGGTGTCACTGTAGCGAGAGCAAGCGCATGATGAATGAATATGACAAATTTTAAAAAATAGTAAATAAAAAAAAATTGAAAATCTTAAATTGAAGGACATGTCCAAAAACCTTATATAATATGAATTAGTGTTGCGCTGAAATGTGTAGAACTTCAATCAAATGGTAGTTAAAGAAATGGCTTTAGTTGGAAACCACGAAAAGAATCAAGAAACATTTCGAGCTCAGCTGAAAAAATGTATAAATTTTTAGTTAAAAAAAAAATTTTATTTGGCCAAACCGAAGTTATAATACAGACAGGTAGATTTCTTATAGCATAAAAGGGCTTTAAGTGAAAGCTTACTGTGATTTTGATCGGTCTGTTTGTATGGCAGCTATATGCTATAGTTTTCTGATCTCAACAAATTTTTCGATTATTGTAGCGCTGCACTGGAGCATAATCTAGGGCACATTTCGTGAAAATATCTCGTCAAATAAAAAATTTTTCTATACAGAGATTTGACTTTGATCAAACAGTTTGTATGGCAGCTATATGTTATAGTGATCCGATCTGAACAAATTCTTCGGAAAATGTAGTGCTACCTTGGATAATAATCTACGTAAAATTTTGTGAAGGTTTATTTAAGAATAAAAAGTTTCTCTATACAATGACTTGATTTTTATTGGTCAGTTT
>NW_017536852.1:146067-157742 GCF_001853355.1 Bactrocera latifrons | reverse complement strand
ATATCTCTACAAACGCAAAAGTTTTCCATACAAAAACTTGATGTTGGTCGTTCAGTTTGTATTACAGATTTATAATATAGTGGTCTTATATCGGTATTTACGATAAATTAAAAGCTTTTCTGAAATAAAAGGACGTATGCGAAATGCAGATCGATGACACAAAAACTGAGGGACAATTAGTGCTTTTTTGCTGAGTGAATCAAGAATTTTCAAACGTTCAGAGACCAACGAAGGTGGCACTTCCTTGTACAGCTTTTTATAGGTGGCTTTGCCGAAGAGAATTTTATTATTCAACTTATGTTTGGCTTTGCCTTTGAATCTCTTCTTCTCTTAGCTTTATCGACACCAGTTCCTTACTTCTTTCTGTTGTGTCTTTTGAAACTGTTTAGCCGACGATTTCGCATGCTTCTTTGGTGGCCTCGTGAGAAACCCAAAACAAGTGGTATTGTTTACACTTTTTCTCATATTTTTCTGATATGGCATCCGCATCCATTTCCGCGAAATCAAAAGTGGCTGCCGACGGCATCGATTGGTAAATCAGTGTGCGACAACCAATTTCCCTTTCGCAGAAAATTGCATTTATCAGAACCCAGCCGGCAGTGACAGTGAGCGACCATGTCGCAGGGAGTGATGCGAACGCGTAGCCATAAATGTTGGCAGCCAAAAGAAGAGGAAAACAAATATCAATCGCAACTATAAATAACCACTAAAAGAGAGCGAAGCACTCGCTCGACAGATCAAAAGAAGCCAAACAAATCGATATACAAACTCATTTCATAATAAAACAGTTGTCGCAAAGTTTTCGCATCCAAATTTGATTGATTGTAATCGATTAGCGCTGCCCAAGATTTTGCTGTTG
The DNA here is from genome assembly GCF_001853355.1 of Bactrocera latifrons. NCBI lineage: Eukaryota > Metazoa > Arthropoda > Insecta > Diptera > Tephritidae > Bactrocera > Bactrocera latifrons. The sequence continues at coordinate 156,883 of NW_017536852.1, read as the reverse complement.
AAAAATGGTTTAGTTGGAAATGCAGAAAGCCTAATAGCATAACCAAAAAGTATGTTGTGGAGGAGGATTAGCAAAAAAAAAAAGGGAATGGTAGGTGTGCAAAATACTTCAAGCTTCTTTTTCGATAAAACCTGAAAAAAGATTTTCCATGAAATCTTTAACTCGATTTTCATTGCTCAGTGTGTATGACATCCATATGATATAATGATCGGATCTGAACATTTTGTTGTGCTGATTATGACGTTAAATTGGGCCATAATCTGTGCAAAATTTCGGGAAGACTAAAAAATGTTTCCATACAAGAACTTAATTGCTATCGGTCAGTTTAAGTGACAGCTATGTCCTGTATTGCATAGAGACCCTATCGGAACCATAAGTTGGGTTGTACCGTTGCCTTGAACATTAATCTGTGCCAAATTTTGGCAAATTAACTAGTCAAATAAAAGAGTTTTCCGCAAAAAGACTTAATGTTGCACGATCAGTTCGTACGGCAGTTACATATTAAAGCTGTCCAATCTCAACAAATTTTTCAAAAAATGTGGCGCTATCTTTGATAATAATCTATGTAAAATTTTGTGAAGATTTATTTAAAAATAAAAAGATTTTTCGTACAAGGACTTGATTTGGATCGTTCAGTTTGTATGGCAGCTATATGCTATAGTGATGCGATCTGAACGATTCCTCCGAATATTGTACAATTGCAATGAACGATAACACATGTCGAATTTCGTGAAGATATCTCCACAAATAAAAAAGTTTTCCATACATTGACTTCATTCCTACCATTCAGTTTGTATGGCAGCTATAGGCTAAAGTGCTCTGATATCGTCGGTTCCAACAAATGAACAGTGTCTTAAAGAGAAAGGGACCTGTGCAAAATTTCACATCGATATCTAACATAACGAGGGATTAGTGCGCGTTTACAGAAACTTTCGGACGTGGTTAAAGCAACTCAACCCGTTATGCTGATCATTTTAGCAAGCAGTGTTTTAGGGACTAATTTAGTTCCTTAAAACTAACACTACTGCAGAACTTAATCACAAAAAGGTAATCTCTTTAACCAAACATTAGTGTTCAGTGCTTTGAAAGTGTACTGCATGCGAGTTTGCGAGAGATCTAAGTTTCCATGTGATGCTTCGCTATTTAAGAAGCTATTTCTCAAAAGCTTTCCAATTTTCGATCTCATTTTAAATATTTAAGAAAGTCGCCCTTCGTATGATTGATTGGAACTTATGGACTTTGCACTAGCCCTACGAAACCGACCAGATATTCACTATGTGTAAGTTCTTGGAAAATGCTCGATCGATATCAACCATTCAATTGTAAAAATTAACACCGAAAAAAGTTTCTATTTAGAAGGATATGTAAAAATAAATTAAGTTTAATTTCAGTTCTTGTAGTTAAGAACAAAAACTTCGAAATGGAATATAAATTCATTTACTGGCAAATTAGCTCGTAAAGTCTTACAACAAGATCGGTATATTTTACAGCTAGCATCCCAATCGCCTAGGCTACAACAAAAAAAAAATATATATATATAAATAGTTTTTCGTTTCTTATTAGGATTATCAAGTTTAAATACAAACACCTTTCTTCACAATCTATTTTAATAAAAACCGTACTAAGTATTTAATTTTTCATACATCTGTTACTAGCTTCATCTGGAATGATTTAGTTTCTTGAGCAGATAGCTTGGGAAAGAGCAAAAAGCAATAGAGAGATCATAACTATCAGGTCACCTTCGTTTTGAGGAGAGTCCTCAGTTTCACGGGTTTTTCATTCTACTTTTCTTTAACATAAGACTAGTTTCGATCAACCTCAATATCCAGAAAAACACACTTTAGTATATACATATAACATGTATGTACCTGCCATACGAACTGAACGAACGGAATTTTGTCCCTGTAAGGAAAAGTTGCTTAGTTGAAGAGATATGCGCATGAAATTTGGCATGAATTATTTTCTAAAGCAACAGCATAATATTTGCAAAAATACTCAGATCGCATTACTATTTCATATAGCTGCCATACAAATTAACCAATCAAAGTCAAATTCTTGTATAGAAAACTTTCTTAATTCTAAAGATATCTTCACAAAATTCGATATGGGTTATTGTCGAAGATAATAGTACAATTCTCGAAGAAATTCTTCAGATCGCACCACTATAGCATATAGCTGCCATACAAACTGAACGCTCAAACTCAAGTCCTTGTATGGGAAAATTTTTTATTTGACCAGGTATCTTTACAAAATTTGGTATAGATTATTTTTTAAGGTAACAGTAGAACTTCCCAAGACATTGTTCAGTTCGAAACACAAAAGCATATAGCTGCCATACAAACTAAACGATCAAAGTCAAGGTCTTGTATGGACAATTTTTATGAGCAGTATTATTGCTTCGCTTTCATTTACCGTTATAAATTCTATTGATATTATGCCGTTATAAATCTAAACACCCGTTAATGCCTTGCATGGCACTTTGCGCTCTGTTAGAGAGGAGGAAGTTGAAATATTAACTACATTTTCGAGCGTTTGTGCTTTCATTCTTCTTCTTCTTACTTTACAGCACTCGAGCAGATGAATCGCATTGCATTTTAATTTGAAAATTACGCCACTCAACTACAAGAACAACTCCAGCACAAACACAGTGGCGTTACGTTTCTCAGCTGGTTGCTGCTCAACGGCAACTTCGACGGCAAGGAAAGTAATATCCTCAAGGCAGCATTCGGAATTGTTGCTGTCGTATTCTGCTGCTCCAAACTCAAGCATTGCGAGCTTTGAGTGGAGTTGAGTTGAGTTTGTTTTCTTTATAACTTTTCATTGCATTTATTTCCTTCAATTACTTGTAAGTGTGTGTGTGTGTGTGTGTGTAAATGTGTATGAATGTATGCATGTGTGTGTTTCTTGAGTATTTGTTCTTGCTTGCTTCGCCTTGTGGCGAAAGTTTCCAGCATACCAAGCGCTCAGTTTCTTCAACATTTTCTATTTGCTTGCTGTTGTTGTTTCGCTTGCATTCTTCGTTTCCATAGCGACGCCAAAAGACTTGCGAGCTTACAACTTTGGCATCCGTGTGAATTTGATGTAGTCAGTGCTGTCTTGCGGCCAAATTTCGCACATTCACCGCGCAGCCCCTCCCAGCAACAACACTTCAGATTCTCATCTCTCAGCATCTACAAATGCACAGTGTACGTGTGTGTGTCCGCATGCTTGTATAAGTATATATTCTATATTCAGTCCATTAGCACGTATTCCGTTTATGCAGCGTAGATATACTCAGCACTTCACTTTTCTATAGTTTTGTGAAATTTCTTTGTTGATTCGGTAAATTATTATGTGCGCTTTGTTCAGTGTTTACTTATGTGTTAGTGCCTCGGAGCAAGTATTTGTATGAATTAGTTATATTTGAGAACAGATAGAAGAGACTACAGTACATAAGACTGCTGCCCACCTGCAGGCCGGGATCAGAGTAAACACTAATCGCTTCGAAGTGGGGTATTTTAAGTGGCAAAAACAACAACTAAGCGATATTTAAAGGAAATAATGCTTAGGAAAATGACTCTAAGAATCTTTAAAAAGCTCAAATGTTTCACAAATCTCTATAAAAACAGTCAGGAAAACCCAAGGACCTTAGTCACACTTCTGAATTTCTAATCCATTTATAGCATAAACTCCATAAAGTCCACATGGCATTTTACGCAAAAGGTTCCTATCAGACTCAGAGAATCTGGGTTTCTAAACGATCATGTGTCTGAGCACTCGAAAATCCTCATCCACTTTGACTTCGTATCGGATCACTTGGATCATGCAGCCGTCAACTCGAACTCTGGCAGTTTCTTCTCTGCCCAAATATACCGACGACGGAGTTGTGGGTGGAGGAAGTCACCATCGGTACATGCGCTGCCGCAAAAGCCTTTTGGCTTAAGGTCGAAACCAAGAGACCCAGTGATTTCTTTAAAATTTTATCAAGCCATTGTCCGTGCTGCAAGGCTGAGAATCTTACCAGACGCCATCTGCAGACGCTATATAAAAAAGAGACGAGGTGAAAACATCTCAACACTTGCTTTTTGACTGTCCAGCGTTTGGGAGGTCAGTGCTTAAACACTTGGGAGCACATACCTTCAGACATCATAATGAATAGTAATTAAACACTTCTGGCTATTGGCCACCAAGCTGTAGGTCAGCCAAATACAAAATAGTCGAAAGTAGCTTTACAGATATGGTGGTATCAATACGATAACTGATAAAGAAATGACTGATTGAGAGCATACTTTTTTTTCTTAAACGATAAGTTTCATTATTTTATTTTTTTTTTGTTTTTTGGAAGAAAGTGAATATAAATTAAACGAAAAATTAAAATGCTTAATTTACTTCGAATTATGTAATTTACAGCATACTCTGAACATGACCTAGGCTTGTTGAGCTCTGACAAGATTGTAAGACACTATTTATATCAAATAATTACGAGATTAGATATTTTTACACTGAACAGGGTATTATGTTTGCCATTAAGTATTTAACACCCACCTGGAAATTTCGGGGACTTTATAAAGTAACACATAATGGGCTTTCAATACGAAAGCTACAAAAGTAGAATGACGCCATATTTTTTCCGCTCTCTTAACATTTCTCTTTAGTAAGATTTGACATTTAATCACAGAAAGATATACGATCCAAGAATGTGTCGCTTTTGTTAAAATTTACAACCGAAATTCGGAGTCAATGGTCTGAACTTTAAGAGCGCTACGTCCAATTTGTGGTCGTCATAATCGTCCTGTCAGATCAACAATTGACGGTCTAACGGAAAAATTTTCATCCATAAGCACAGTAAAAAATGGTTCTTGCCAGTGAGACAAAGAAGTGCCCGTAGCGCCGAAAATTTCGCAGCCGCTAGCGCATTAATTGAGGAAGACCCAATTCCGTCTCTCACGCGTCGTTCTCAAGCGTTGGGCATCTCTATGACGTCGTTGTGGCGAATTTTGCGAAAAGATCTTGACCTATATCCTTACAAGATCAAATTTATGCAAGAACTGTAGACGCTTGGCCACCAGAATCGACGTATGTTCGTGAATTGGGTTGAGCATCAACTTGCAATGATCCGGATTTTCATCGAAAAGGCTCATTTCTGGTTGAATATGTTCACCAATAAGCACAAGTTGCGTTATTGCTCAGGCACAAATCCAAACGTACTCCAGAAGTCAGCATCCAGAAAAAATACGGTTTGGTACAGGTCGCACGGTATCATTTGGCCGTACTTATTCCGTGGTGATCAAAACCGGCACGTTATTGTGAATGGGCATCAACACCGTTCAATGATAACCGAATATTTTTGACCCGAATTGGATGATATGGACTTTCGACAATATGTGGTTCCAACAGGGCGGCGCCAAAAGCCACATAGCGAATGTCTCAATCGATTTTTTGAAAATCAAATTCGTGTTATCTATCTCACGAAATGCCGCATAGGTCGTGCGATTTGACGCCGTTAGACTATTTCCTGTGGGACTACGTCAAGTCTATTGTCTATATCAAGAAGCCAGCGACGATTGGCGATCTTCTTACGAATATCGAACGTGAAATTGCAAGGCCGATTTATGCTTGTAAACCATCGAAAAGTGTGTTCAGCTTCCGGACTTCTGCAAGCGCGCCCGTGGTTGCCATGCAAAAAAAATCGAGTTCCATTCATAATGGCATCGAATGTATTTTCTCAGGAAAAAAGAATTTTATTGATATCCCGTTTTTAACTTAAAAACAAAAAAAAACTTATGTAGCGCTCTTATTGAAAGACCCATTATGATCAATTTGTCTTTCATTTTTTCTCAAAAAGCTATCAATTTGCCAAAACCGATCTGAAATGGGATCACTTAATTGTATAGATGCGATACAAGCTGAACGATCGGAATGAAGTTCTTGTATGTGAATATTTTTCATTTGAGGAGATAACTTCATGAAATTTGGCATGGCTGATTGTCCAAGGCAGCTTTACAATTTCGAAACAAATTGTTCGGATCAGACCGCTATAGCATATAGCTGTCATACAAATCCTTCGATCAAAGTAAAGGAAAACATTTTTTATACCCTTTATGCTATAAGAAATGCACTTGTCAAGGATATATAGATTCAGTGCTGCTAAAGTTAACGTTTTTTTCCTCGTTCATCTGTCATCGGGAAGTGGTAGATCTTAGTGTTATTTTTAGAAAAATGTAAAGAGAGCAACTGAGCTTCTTGCTAAACCTATTATTGTAATTAATAATAATTGCTCTCTTATAAGTCTAATTCTTCTAATGCATAACATAAAAAGCCATCGGAAATGTGCTAAAGCAAAAAGTAAAAAATTGTTTCTCAACGGATTCTAACTTGTCAGTAAGGATAGGGTGTGGACCCCTTTCATACCACAGCGCTATATTCCAAAGCTGTAAAATCTTACAAACTTAAAGCAAAATTTTTTCCGAAAAATAATTTATTAGACTAACATAAAATTCAAAGTGGGAAGGAAGTTCATTTTATCCATGAATTATTCTACAAACTGAATCTTAAACATATACAGTGAATGACTTAATGAGCTGTGCATGAGAAATAACCCAGTTGAAGGAATAAGCAATCTCATGCCTAACTAATTTGCCAGCAACACAACGCGAGTGAAGTTTGCATTAATAAAATTGAATTAAATCGTTCACGTATTCTGCGGCGGCGCTGTAATTATCGCTTAAGCCAAGCGGTCCTCTGAATAAATTACCTCATTTCAGAGCACATTTATTGCCGACCAGCCACAACATTTTAACATTTTTCAAAAACCAACAGTAGCCAAGAAGAACAACAACAGCTGAAGCTATAAAAACCATTCGGCTTAAAATCAACTTGTAGCCACCAGCTGCCCCCTGAGGCCACACAAAGCACAGCATGAACGATTTGCCTGCACTGAAAAGTGTGACTGGGAAGAGAGGCGCCAATGAGTTCATTTTTGCGCTCACAAGCCAAACACACGGATTTGCGCATACAGACAAACAAAGCAGTAAAAGTGTGGCAACTACTTGTGTTAAATCATTTATTGCTTTCACTATTGTTTTTGTACTTTTATAGTTGATAACGATAAGTGAAGAGGGAAACGCTTGTGATGATATTCGACAGCTTCGACGGTCAGTAGGTGACGCAACCTACTAATAGCGGGGTTACTGGCAGCGCGGCAAGTGGAGAATGCGACGAAAAGGAGAGAAGAAGAGAGGGGGGGCGGCGTGTGGCACACGGCAGCGCAGCTTGACTTTTACGCCTTGACACACTCGATTTGCAGCGCAGCACAGCAGTGTTTATATCACTTCCGCTTCCGGTTTGAGCTACTCGACCGTCACACACACACATACACAAGCAGCACTCAGCAATTGCGGGTGGAGCCGGTATGCGAAGAATGAGCGCAACGCCGTTTAAAGTCGACTGGGAAATTTTCACACAAAGGAAGCAGCCGAAGAATGACACAAAAAGTGGCACGTGGAGAGATAGTGAGCGTGTGAAATGTGAGTGGCACAGCGGGCGGGCGGGCGCATTTAATTGAGTACCACCAGTGACTGTGTCTCGCTGTTGTCGTTGACTTCGACGCAAGCGAGACACTAAATTGAACGTGAAAAATGCGACGTGAACGACAGGCTTCGAGAGAAAAATGCCACGCCACAAATTGATGAAAGCAATATAACGGTTAATGCGTTGATGAATTTCAGTGGAAAATGTTTGAGCACAACGAAATGAAAAATGGATAGTTTTGGTCAGTGTATTTGCGGAAATGAAAATTAATAACCGTTAGTAGAAAAAAAGTGAAGGTGAAAGGAAAATAGAAATTGGAAAAGACGTGAAACTGTAATACGCTTCACAATTACAAAATATCAGTTTCTTGCTAAGTTTGGAAAATATGTTTCGTCAAATCAAAAAGTTTTCCATATAAAAGCTTCATTTCGATCAAAATTGGAGATGATCAAGTGGAATTAAATCAAATATTTTCGGAAAATAATGATAGTTTAAAAAAAGGAGCTATACATACTTTTCAAAAATTTTACGACATTCCTACATACTTCGATTCGCCTAAATTTAAAAAATTACTGGTATAAGTCGCATAAACCGGTACAATCAATTTGAGAAAAATAATCCACAATTTATACAAATTTAGAAAAAAAATTCAGAATTTTAACTTTTTAGAATCTGGATAATCAAATTGAGAAAGAAAAATCCAGAATTTTAACTTTTTAGCAACTGGTATAAGTCGCATAAACTGGTATAATAAAATTTAGAGAGAAATATCTACAATTTTAAAGTGGCAATCATTTTTACATTGTAAGCTATAGGACAACTTTTTTCGCCATTACATCCAACAGACTCAAACGTATCACACAGTGATAGTAGTGGCGAATCGAAGACGACTAACATAATTTATGAAACTCGTGCGTTTTTCGTGCATATATTTAAAGTAGAAATATAAGAAACTTAATCGTTTGCATCGGTTTTATCCGGTTTTATTCCAAATCTAGCACTCTACTAAAGCTCACCATAAAATCAATACGAGTACAACCATAAAATTAAGCATGTGCATGGAAAAAGGCATATAAATTTTCTGCTGTCATTATCCGATTTGAACGTGCGTGCATGAATCAACAGTAAAAGTTTTATGCAACAAAAAACCAACAAAAAACATAGCACAAAAACAAGAAAAAAGTGAAAATTAAAAACGAACGAGAAAGTGAGAGAAACAGAAAAACCCAGTAATTTTCATTAGACGAACTGCTGGTTGGCTTTTCAACGTCGACTTTTAGCCAAATCAAGGTCAGTGCGGTGGCGACGTTGCGGCTGCTATTATCTGCCACACTGACACGAACGTGCAACATCCCCATTAGAGGCCAAAGATGATAAATTGCCTGGTTTACTATAATGAAGATCGAGCATTATTTGTTATACGAAAATTATTCGAATGAAAATAAAAAGTCAGGGTTGCATGTGTGCTTGGTTTGGGAATGTGGCGATTTTAAGTCAACGCGCTTTAATGACCACTAGAAAGCAATGAGCACTCTTTGCTACAGTACTTTTGTAGTGAGTTTTTAAACGTTTATACTGAAATGTTGCGGATGTGCGCTATTAATAGCATACTTACAGGCGTTTAAGGCAGAAAGGGTTGTAGTTTTGATAGTACATCTGTTATTAAATCTTAGTACTTATAAAAATTAGTTATTATAACACGAAATATTCGTTTTTTAAATTTTTATAAAGGGTTGCCACCTAATTAAATTGTATATAAATATTTTAGAAGCTAGATATTTTAACAGAAAGGCTGTTTGCAGTATAGTAGCTTTAGTTTTCACTAATTTAGTATATAGGCTTGCCAACTGCAGAAAATTTAGAAACTTTTTTACTCTTATTAAATGAAACATTTTTTTGTTTAATTTTTTGTTTAAATAACACAAAATAGAATCGTAGAATAAAGTTTGAATAATACGAATAATACATTTCTTTACAATTTTTTTCTTATTCGATAAGACGATCTGGCAACTTTTTGCAGATCGAACTCAGATAAAAAATTTAAAACTTTATTTCACCGTTATACCATTAATAATTAGTAGGGAAGAGTTATATATTAAAATTTTCATTAAATATGGCAATCCTACTTAAATAAAATTTAAATGAATTTTTCTCAAAATTTGTTTTTTTTTTTTWAATTTCAATCTTCAAGAACACATAATGGTTTCGTGAAATTAAAATTATGTTTTTTTTTAATTTTTTTCCTAAACTGGTTTATTTCATTAAGATGATCTGGCAACCTTACAAAAGTCGAACTTAAATAAAAAATTTTAAGTTTTTTTTTTTTTGTCAGAGTTATACTATTAAAACTTAGTATGTAAAGTTATATATAAAAATTTTCATAAAAAATGGCAACCCTATTCAAAGAAAATTTTAATGAATTTCGGATAAATTTCAAAAATAGTATCTTAAAAGTATTTTAAGTAATTATGATAAGAATGAGCCAGTATAGGCTTTAATTTCTGCTCTGGGTTTACATGTGTACAACTGTAGATCAATATGAAGCCGATTTAAGGATATTTTAGTTCTTAAGCAAAATCGTAGAGCAGCAGCACACTGTATTTCTTCGAGCTAAGACAATTTAGTTAAAATATTCAAGTGAAAATGATAACTACTATAGAACTTTCAACAATAAGAAATTGAATAAAATCCTCTTTACTTTTATATTATTGCCTAAACCACAAATCTTCAATATTGGATTACAATGAATTTGCAACAAAAATATTTCAAGCATTTTTTAGCAGAATTTTGCTCAAAATTTCCCCTCACACTTTATTTACAAGAAAAGCAGCGCTGAAAACACACACATGCACACTTATAAAAATACAGTTATTGTATGGTTTTGAACAGAACGGAAACACGTGTACATAAAGGCGCCATTGTGAGTTGCGCAATCAATCAAATGCTGCTGTATCCGCAATTAAGCGCCGCTGGCTCTTTTCACACTCATTTACAACATTTTACATTATAATTACATGCGTGAGATACCCATATAGCATATCTGCATGTTAGGGTGTTCATCATTTCACAAGTATTTGGTTTGTGAGACCCTACTATGATGACTGGTGGCAATATTATCTAACCTGAGGAGGGGTACTAAAATTGTTAGACACGTCATCCAGTGAGAAATATTTCATTCTTATATTATTTAATATTCTTCATAGTGGGTCCATTTGGTACCAACGCACATGTTTTTTTTTTTTTTTTTTTTTTTTTTTTTTAGATCGGAAGAGAAGGCATGAAGTTTTAGTTTTCTGCGCTTAACATA
>NW_017536852.1:144183-145981 GCF_001853355.1 Bactrocera latifrons | reverse complement strand
ATATACCACGGGTTTTTTTTTTTTTTTTTTTTTTTTGTCTTTAAATATTGAAAAAAGGCATGAAGTTTTAGTTTTCTGCGCTTAACATAGAAAAATCTAAAGTGAATTTATTTTTAATTTAATTAATTTTCAATTTAATGCATGCCTAAATAATTTAGCTTTCCCATATATTTTACATCGAATTTTTTAATCTTTTGCAATAAAGTATATAACGCGCAAGCTAAGAAATCTACAACTTTGAGGAGAGCATATTCTAAGGAAAAATAATTTTCCGCTCTACAAAAAACATTTTATATTTTTTTTTTAAAAAACACCTTTCTTTGAAAGTTATACGCAATTTAAGTTACGTGTAAAATGTACTGCACTCATACTCGTATAGTACACCATGACGTATGAGCAAAACAGATTACATAGTAAATCACTTGTATACATACTCAGTACTGTTGGCGAGTAATTTTGACTGCGTATAATGGAAAAGTAATAGTTTTATGGAAAAAATCAGGCAGACCTTTTTATAGAAAAAAAAATTTTGTATTAGAGTATCACTTATCACTCATGCTCGCATAGTACACCATGTCGTATGAGCAACACAGAGTGCATAAACCTCTTGTATGAACCTCAGGGCATTTGATGAGTAACTTTGACTGCGTATAATGCTTAAACTAAAATTGTTATGGAAAAAATTTTTGAGCAGAAAATTGTGTATTAGAAAATCACTCTTTCAAAGTTGTAAAGTTACTTGCTTATCAAAATATCAAAAAATTCCAAGTAATACACGAGGGAAAAGAAAACTGATTTACACACGTTTCAAATTGAAAATAAAGGGCTTGTTTACCTCGGATCCTTACTTTTAGATAAAAAAAAAAAACAATTATTTGGCAAATAACAGACAACCTAATGTATGCTTATATTTCTATATTTTTGCTTGCATGCTTTTACACTAATTTCAAATTCTGCTTGAAATGAGTGAAAGATTTCTGCTATAAAGCAGCCATTCAAGCGCATAATGAGCTAAAAAATGACAAAACGATTTACAATGAGAGATATTTTGTACGCGTTTTTTATAATATAAAATATATATATATATATACAGATATTTATTTACTTCAAGCTCAAATATGCTTTAAAGTTTCTAGTGTAGTCCACGCGCCTTGAAATATTTCCATTTTTCTATGTAATTATTTCATAAACATGTAATAATATAGTAATATGTAGTAGTATAATAACATAGAACACAACAAAAATAGCCATCCCTACTATTTACTATAATAGAGTTATTGTGCCATAAGTTAAATTATTTAAATTGAGTTATTTTGCACATTGTAAAAGAAATTAATTATTTATTTCTGCTGGGTTGCACTATACCATTAATAAATTATGCAAGCATACAGTTGTTGGCATGATTTACGCTGTGGACACTCACACTTGCACATTTTCTTTTGTTCGCTTTATTGCTGCGCAGAGCACTCCAAGCTTTTGTGCTACTAAAATGTGTTAAAAGTTATCAAAAGGAAATTTGAAAAAAAAATTGAAGAAAAACAAAAATATATGTTTTGCGAAAAATTTGTTTGCTCATAAAACAGTCACAAAGCATATTTCGATCTCACAATCGACTAATAAAAGTTAATTATTAGGAACAAAATTCAAACTTCAAACTATCTTTTTCTGAAGTCTGTTTATAAATCAAATATTTTATTACAACAAATTTAATATTTCTTTTCTCCATAAAACTAAAAAAAAAATATTTTAAATAAGAAATAATTACATAAATAAATAAAAAAGTTGCCAGAGCTAAACT
>NW_017536852.1:118372-143789 GCF_001853355.1 Bactrocera latifrons | reverse complement strand
AAAAACATATTTTTAAATTATAAATAAAATTACACAAGTACTTAGAAAAACAAAACTATTGTGCTCTACAGCAATATTTTACAAAAGTATAAAAAATTAAGAGTCTTTCAAAAAAAACTTCTCTTAAATACTAAGCCTCAAAAAGAGATCTAGAGTGATAAAAGATGTATATATACCAGTATGTTCATTAAATAACGAAATTAAAACATGCGTGTGCGTATTGCCGTCTGTTTGTTACTGCGGGACATGGCACAACTGAGATAAACATGACTATAACGGTGCTGCACACGCATAAATAAACCGGAAATGAACAACGCGTTGCCGTGAAATCAATCCTCGGCCAACTGCCTGCGGACCAAAAATCAGCTTTTTGCATACTTTACGGCGCGCAGCCTAGCCACATGCATGCCAACTTGACAGACCGGCACACAACACCAACACAGCTTCGCTTATTTCGCACAATATAAATCGGGCGAAATGGTTTTATTGCCGAAAAAACGGAATCGTAAATTCACTTCAATGATGATGGAGTGTGCCAACAAATACACATGAATATTGGGCTCCACAAATGAGCACGTGCACTTGGGTGCACCGCGGGCAAAAAGGGAAACTCTAGCAAAATGCAGGTCTGTTGGCCTCTCAGAACCACACATGTAGGCGCATCATGGCACGTTGCATAGTGTTCGGTGACCCAAAAACGCTGCCGTTGCGGTTACGACAGATAAACAAATTGACACGTAATCAATAAATGAACTCGCGCTGCAGTCGAGCGCATATTCGCGATTGCATTCGCGTTTCCCGCATGTAAATAAGGCAATGTTTTTGTTTTTTGCGCTCGATGAAATATTAGACACCGGAAATAGGAAATCAAATGACGTTGCGCTTTATTTAATATTACGAATGCGAATATCGTATACGCCGCGCGGAGCATGGAGGCATGAAAGCGCAGCTACATGGTATTTAAAGCTTTAAAAGTCACGCCCACACACAAGTATCACCTCGTATTGGTAGAGTCCTTGAGCGCATACACATTCCCCATTCATACTTGAACGTGTATGCAATTTGAAAATTTTCCATAAAATGACAGTCCTCATCGGCGCACAAAAGCAAGCGACAGTGGCAGCAGCAGCGGAGAGCAAGCAGTGGCAGATTGCAGCACTTCATCAACGCTATTCAGCTTTTCTATCTATTCTTCGTGCGCACAAGTAAGTGGGCAGAGCACTCAGCTCGCATCTTGGCCGCAAATCTCACGTACACATATTGTCTTCTCTGCCTGCGTTCTTGCCTTTTTGCGCTTTCTAATATTTTTATTTTTTGCTCAATTGATTTTCGTGACGCTTACACCTGCAAAAATAGTTGTGGCAAAGGAAAGTTGACACTGGTGGGACATGTGCAGATTTCTAATTTCATGCCAAAAATATGTGGTCTGAATGTGCTTTTGTTAGATGAAATGCTTAGATTATATATTAAATAAAACTTGACCTTGATGTTAGGCCATCGAGTGGTCCGGAGAGGCTTATTTTAGCCTTTGAATATTAGAGAGTGCGGTGCGGTTTTTTCGTCCATATATTATTTCGTCCATTATTATTATTCAAAAAAAAAAAAATGGAGCTAATTGTAGAGAAAACTTGCAAAAGCAAAGAGCTTTTACTGACACTCCTTTTTCGAAATACAGTTAAGTAAAACACTGCTCGTACGTATATTCTGAAGCTTAAAATATGGGGCTAATTGTAGAGAGAGCTTTCACTGGCAGAAAGCTTTCACTAACACCCCTTTTTCGAATATTCTAAAGCAAAGAATGTGGGGCTAATGGTATAGAGAGCTTTTACTGACCCCCATTTTTAGAAATACAGATAAGTAACAAACTTTTCATAAGGCTTTCACAATCAGAGAGCTTTCATCGACACTATTTTTTCGAGATACAGTTAAGTCACAAACTTCTTATAAGGGCATTCTGAAGCTAAGAATGTGTGGCTAATTGTATAGGGAGCTTTTACTGGCAGAGAGCTTTCACTTATTTTCGAAATGATACTCCATTCTCGAAACACAGTTAAGTACGAACTTCTCATAAAGGTATTCTGAGACTAATTGTTGAGAGAGCTTTCATTTTCAGAGATCTTTCACCGAAACTCTTTTTCGAAATATACAAATGTAACCAACTTCTTATAGGGATATTCTGAAGCTAAGAATATGAGGCTAAATGTAGAGAGAGATTTTACTAACACCCATTTTCCGAAATACTCGTAAAAGATATATGAAAGCGCCTTTTGAATATGTTGGAGTAAAACATTGTTCAAGCAGATTCTGAAATACGTCAAATAACAAAGGGGAACTGTTATGAAAGTAATAATTTGACAAAGTTCAGAAAGAATTGTGTAAACACACTTATGTATGAATATTTTTTATGGTTTAAAGACATGATAGACCAGAGCTACTTTAATGCAATGATAGTTTGAACTGGATACTACGATTATATAGATTATAGTTACAATATAGATACTGGAGGTTAAAAGTTCTGAAAAAACTTCTAGAAAATGGATGGAGCTGCTAGCGAAATATTGCCAAAAGCATACAGAGTTCTATCAAAAAGGTTGAGCAAAAAAAGTTTCATGGAAACTAAAAAATAAGAACGTATGACATCATAAAGCGGCCTTCTCCACAAAGGGATTATCTAGTGAGATTGCAGCTTAGGAGGTTACATGGGTTTCATCGAGCAAAACAACTATTTTCAGTATTTTTTTTATTTCATACAAAATATTTTTTTATTTTTTTTTTATTTTTATAGTTCCCAAGATATCTATTTTACAAAGAGTTTGTCAAATTTTGAAATTTTCATTATCAATAGGTTTAACAGTTCCAAAATAAATCAATGTAATCCTCCTTTGCCTGCTTTAGAGCCATCCGAAAACGAGTCACTTGAAAATTTTTTACCTGCCTTCTTATTTTCTTTAGTGGCTGTTAATGTTCTTACCCTAAAAATTAAATAATAAAATGTTCTAACTAATAATTTTGGCTCTAGCGCCAATAATCTTTAAAATTTATGCTGTGTAATAAATACTCCCGTTTAAAGATAATTGCATATTCTCATTTTATTGCCAGCGCAAAAAAATTCTTGGCAAATATTCAACCGAAACCAAAGTGTTTGCGGTGAAAGTGTTGTTTTGTGGTATTAGTCAAGGACACTACATCAAGGTGAGAGTTACTGCATACTAATTACATATGCAGATTGGTTGTCGAGTTGTTTGTGTACAGTTGTGAGGCATAAAAGAGCAGTGCAAGCAATATCGTATAGGAATGAATGTTTGGAATAAGTTTTGTATTTGGTTCCAATGCCGAAGAATTACAGTACGGCTTGTTTTAATATAAGGACACTGGAGACGAATTCTGGTTTCCAAATTCAATTTTTTCGGTTATTTATTTTAGTTTCTCGTAGAAGATTGATTGATAGGTAAGATTTATAAATCTTCAAAAGTTCAAAATTCTTCACCCATCGTAGTCAAAGAATTTAGATTATGCCGACGCTATGAAAAAAAAACAAACTTCCATCGAATTTAAGAACCTACTCCAAGTGGAGTGGCATCTTCTCCAGTCAATATGCACCTCCGAGCGATATTTGGGTGGTGAAAAGAGGCGCAGTGAGGTTTTTCACGAAGGGATTCAAGTGCAAGAGGAAGATTGGAGTAAAATACTCGATCGGGAGCTCGCAATCAACTCTTGTTTAGCATTTTTCAAGCAGCAGTGGCAGCTTTTAAGCCAACAAATGTACTTTGACGAAGATGCGACTTCTTTTAGGGAGGTATCTATCTATTTCTATAGCAGAGCTGTTATACAACCCTTAAGCTCGCTGAAAGTAAACTCAAAGCTAATCTTGGAATGAATAATCTCACTAGCTGTAACATCAAGCTATTTTCATATTAAGCTTGTCTGGGTTCCTAGCCACAGCGGAATCGTCGTGTAAAGTTGATGAACTCACCAGAAAGTGCAGCCTTAGCAAAATCCCATTAAAATGTGAGCAGTTGTTCCCCCGCACTCGGGCAAAGTCAGAACTGAACACTGTCCCATTGACACTCGAGCTGCCTGGATAAAGAATTTTGGAGAGCACAACTTGTCAAAGTTGTATGGAGGAAGATAAGATGGAAACATCTCGACAGTTTATCCAACATTGTCCAGTTTTCGGTAGACTAAGTTTGAAGCTCCCCGATTGTCACACGTTCTTCGAACCGGGCCAATTGTCAGGAGTAGACATCTGAATATATTTGTGGCGGGCTCTAGGCGCTTTGTCGATATACCACGGGTTTTTTTTTTTTTTTAATCCATACCGAGCAGTTCTGGACATGACAACACATGGACATCTCCAGCTATTCAAGTGGGATTATTCGTGGCATCATGCAAAATAAGTCTATTTACCCAACCTCAGCTAAGTAATTTTTAGTTTCTTTTTCTAGCTTCATTAAACATCTTTTTTCTTCTAAAAATTTACTAGTGCTCAAACTTGCATTTAATGTACAAACACAGAGAGTCGGCTACTAAGGAACAAGCAAGCTTTAAGGTAGGAATTTTCTGAGAGAATACATTAGATTTTTGGTCATGAAATAATTCACTATGAGGTTTTTCGAACATTTTGCAACATCCTTCTTAGGAACTTTTAAGGTTTAGCTACTTTTTTTAAAACGTTCTGCATAATTTGGGAAGAGACATAGTCGAAACTCTTCGATAAATCGACGTGTGAGCGAAAAAGTTCAAGATTCGATATGCAAGCATGGATAACTAGATGGCGCTGCTGAGCAATTATATGTAAAACAGAATGTAAATGCAGCTTTCCTTTACACTTTCACTGAGTGACGAAGTTATGTTGACATGTACCGTTGTTCGAAATATTATATATAAATTAAATAAAAGCACGCTGGTGCTGCTTTTATCAAGCACATAGCTGTACATACTTATGCGCTGGTATCTACTTGACTTTAAATATTTCACATGCTTGCTTCATGCCACCATAAATACTTGGTCTTGGTCGCAGGCACTTTTTTCCCGCTGAACGCAATAGTTTG
Organism: Bactrocera latifrons; assembly: GCF_001853355.1. Taxonomy (NCBI): domain Eukaryota; kingdom Metazoa; phylum Arthropoda; class Insecta; order Diptera; family Tephritidae; genus Bactrocera; species Bactrocera latifrons. The sequence goes on along the minus strand of NW_017536852.1, from coordinate 138,738 downwards.
TCGATGCAATTCTTACACGTGTAGGGGCATGACGCTGCGATCGGATTTGCATAATTTTTTGGCTCAGTGCAGTAGCGTCACACGCACGCACACACACACATGTACATGTGAGGCTATGAAAGCCATTAGAATTTGCAAGACAATATTTCAAGTGACGCGTGGCACTCGAGCGCTGCATTGCACTGTTGTAGTTATTGTTATTGTTTTTGTTGTTGCACATACAAAAAGTTAATTTGTATGTGAGCAAGTGGTTCATAGAAATGAATGTGGGTGTGTGTGTATGTGAACGTGTGTGACACCAAAGTCAGCCGCAGGTAAGTTGAAAACAACAAAATAAATACAACAACAAACACACACACACATATACATATATATTTCTTGTCATGGGTGACGGAGGCGCTTGGTGGGGCCACAGGCAACAGTGCACACCCTTCACACAAACACACACACACACACAACCTTGATTGAAGTGATTCGCAGCACAACGGAAGCTGACATTTGCATTTCAGAGCATAAAAGGATATGAAATGCATTATACAAGCGAGCGAGCGCCATCGTGTTGCAACTGTTCACAATGCAACTAAAGTGGTGTGTGAGGGTCGGAGGGGCGTGCGGCACACGCTTGGCGCAGAGTGATTACCATTTGCGGCAGTGCTTTAGGTGCGTCTAAGTTCTGATGGGCGGATGTCCACTCACACAAGTGTCTGAGAGCCATGAGTGCACAGCTGAGCATGTGTGGGTGTGTGGCAATATGACAGCGCAAATGTAAAATAAAAGAAATGCACTTGCACAAAATCGAGCAAATAACTTTTCCAACACATACATGTATGCATCACATATACAGACATATATAAAAGTGTGTGTGTGTGTGTGTGTGTTTTTTTTTTTTTTTTTTTTATCTTGCAAAAAGTTATTAGTGTACTCAACGTCAACATTTGCATCTAAACAAATTTCAGTTACGGTTATTGCTTACTTTGAAATGCTCCCAAGGTAGCACAGGCAGCGGCTTTCACTGCTATGCCAGCGCGCATATATACGTATGTGTGTGTGCGTGCTTGTATTTACTCAAGTGCAACTAAAATAAATACAGTCAACAAATATTTATTTTGAAAAATTTTAAATGCTGAAGTGCCTGCCATGGCTTGCAGCGGTGTATTATATTATGTGGCTGTGTGAGTATATCAGCATGTAGATGTACATATATGTAATATATACACAAGGTACATAATATATAATAAATAAGTGCATGTGTTACTTTTATGAACAATTTATTTGCATTTTTTCGAATAATTTACCCAACGAATATGTTTCAACGGATTATCTGCAATAGTCATGATCGCCAGCGTGATATGTCCTTAGTATATATAGTACGCATAAATTCATTGTAACGGGTGAACCAAGTAGTGGATGGAGCTATGAGTAGAAGTTCACGCAAGTGAGAAAAGTTCTCTGATTGCCATTCACTTAGTAGTGGCCAGAAAAGATTCTTTTACAAGGTTCAAGCAGCTCCTGACTTCTGGTTTTAGACCAAGTATTCTCTTGGTAGTCAAAAAAACGTCCGTTTTAAGTTGAGCTAAAGTGTGAAGACGAAACATCCCCCCAAAGGGTTGTGCGCAGGGTTTTGGGACCTGCCAAGTAAAAAATACTACCAAAAAAAAAGAACAAAATGGTCTCGCATGAAAGTATTCGCTCCCATGATGACCCCTGTAAACGTGTTAAGGATTACGAAGTAAAGGCCAGCACCTGGAATACCTGGTAACTTAATTGGAAAGGTGCCGATGCCCAACTGGTTGATGTCCTCGTTCGAGTAAGGGCTGACATCACCGCCGTCCAGGAAGTGCAATGGACGGGACAAGGACGGAGGATGGTAGGTGCGTGTGGCATTTACTACAGTGACCATATAAAGCAGCGCAAATTCGGTGGGTGATTCGTGATGCGAGATAGACTCCGAAGTCGAGCACTGGCATGCGCCCCGGTGGATTAACGTCTAGCCACAATCCGCATCAAAGCGAAGTTCTTCAACCTATCGTTGTTTTGCACCCACGCCCCGACTTAAGAGAAGGACGATGTGAACAAAGATGCTTTCTAGAGCGTTTGGAGCGCACCTATAAGAGCTGCATCCGTTACAATGTCAAAATTGTGCTTGGCGACTTTAAGGCCGTAGTGAGCAAGAAACGTATCTTTGGCAACACGGTCGGTAAATTCAGCCTCCACGAGGAAACATCTCCAAATGGGTTGAGGCTGAACGACTTCGCCGGGGCCCGAAATATTGTTATCTGTAGTACTACTAGATTCCTGCATAAGAAGATACATCAAGCTACCAGGCTGTCTCCGGATCGAAAAACCACCAACCAGATCGATCATGTTGTGATAGACGGAACGGAAGACACATCTCCAGTTTTAGATGTGTGTGATTTTCTACTCGACTTGCACGCCTGCTCTCTGAGAGCACACGTCAACAGTTCGGTATAAGTTACGGTATTTCAAACTCCTTATCTACAGCTGCAACCGAAACCATTGGTTGTCGGAATTTGCAAAAGAACTGCTGGTACGACGAGGAGTGCCGTGTCGCAGCGGAGAGAAAACAGGTTGCCTACATCGCAAAGTACGATCGACAGGGGTAATGCTCGAAAATTCTACGAAAAGATGCGGCGACTAATAGAAGGTTTCAAGACCGTAGCATACTCTTCTCAAACCCCCAAAGGTGATTTGGTGACCGATGCCCGGAGCATACTAAAATTATGGAGGGCAATCGATAACGATGGAATAGACGTTCCATTGCCCGACCATGAAGAAGTTGGAATACCAATTACCCGTCTCAGGAAGAATTTCGTCTATCTTGGAACCATTATTAACACCAACAATATTGTCACTCTTGAAATCCAACGCAGAATAACTTTTACCAACACGAGCAACGGCATGGACGATGACAACATCCGATGATTCTTAAACACAAAACCAACAAAATCTATGAATTCACTATGCTGATTCGACGACTACCGGCTTGACAAATTTGTAATACGCCACAGTATTTCTACCTCAGAAAAATTAATTGAACTGAATCGATTTGTAATATTATGTCATGCAATTTCTTTAGCACGAAATACAGTCTTCCAAAGGAGCAAAATTGCAAATTTCTAAAAAAGAAAATACTTAAGCTAAACAAATCTAAGTGTTCGGTGGGTGTACCCTCACTTCAACATCCGCCAACAGTCAACACTATTCGCAAACCAAAAACACCTCAAAATTTCGATTTCGTTGCTCGCGTTGCCATCCTACATTTTGCTGTTTTTGGTGTCAGGCGTCACACACCATTTATCCGGTGTAATTTGACGCGCTCCGCTGACATTCGCTGACCAAATGCAGCACATAAGCAGAAAGCACAAACACACACACACACACACACACAGATACTCTCAACCACACAGTGGCGCATATTTGAATAAATTTTTCCACATTAATTATGAAAACCGCAACCGCGGCGCTGCAGCAAAGCTTTAAATTCATTTATTTCCATTTGAAATCGCGCTACCGATGGCCACTGCCGATTCGGAATTTAATTGCTTGTAATAACTTGGCAGCGCAAGCAGCGTGGGCGTACGCCAAAGCGTTTCCATGGCGTGGGTTGGCGTGTGAACATAGCGCACACTTGCACACTTGCACACACACACATGTACACACTCTCACGCACACGAGAATCGAGAAGTGAAAATCAGAAACCGAAAAGTGACGGAGTGCCTGCGTGACAAGTGCTCTCTGCTGAAGCTAATGCTGATGGCGGCCACCGCAGCGCTGATGCGCGGTGAGTTCTCAATTAATTTTCCGCTGTTTCCGCTATTCGATGTACCGTTTGGAATTTTGTGCAAATTAAATATTATAAATTAAGATTTTAATCAAAACAAATGAGGCAACACAGAAAATCTTATTTAATCTCGCTCAATTATGCCTCACTATGCATTAATCACAAAGTACTTGAATGCATTTTTTTATGGTTATAATCGCACGAAATGCGTTAACTATTTATAAATTTTAATTTTACTACTTTCTCTAATTCGTTTATGTTTCATCTGTGGAAAGTCATAAATATATGGGTTAATTACCTCCGAATACTACAAAATGTTGTTTTATGCGTTGCCTACATTTCGGCGCGCTGCTAAATTCAAAATGGAATCCCCAAGGTATTAACATAGAAAGTGTGGAAATGAGCTATATGTTTGCTGATATATTGCATAATTGAAGTATTACTTCATTAATTACAGATTTTAAGTGACTGTGAGCTCGTTGGATACAATTTTTTTCCAAAATTTTTGTATTTCTTGGAAAAGGCTTACGATGGTTCAATTTTCTTCAAAAAAAATAAGCCTGCAAGTAGTACAAAGTCTTCAAACACGGTCGAGAGATCGTGGAAGACTTGCTAAAGCTGAATTGTTTTCAAACAGAGCACAGTAAAGAGGTCTCAACCGCTTAAGGCAGTGACCTACCAAAGATACCACTTCCATACTAAATAAAATTGGAACAAAACGAAGATGGAAGAATAGAGGAATAGCAATTATGAAGGCTAATATTAATCATTATTAGAATAATCAGAATAATGATCATTATCTGAATAAATCCACTTCGGTAAAGATTGGCGACCGTCTGTCTTATTCTACATAATTGTGTAGAATCACATAAATCCATTTACCTTCTACTTTCAAGAGCTATTGAAAAAACTTTGTCGATAATTTGGAGTATTTGTGTAACGATATACATATGTATCCTTCTATTCGATAGAAATAGAAGTATAAAAGCAGAAATCGATCGGCATATATGACCAACTAGATGGCGCAGAATGACAAATCTTCAGAAAATAACTTGAACTCGGGTACAAGTTGGACGATTCTAACGACTTGAAACTATTCGCAAGACCTTCACCGATCTTGAGACCCAGCAATGATTATGGGATAATATTCGACTGAATAGACCACGTCCCGCATGCAGTGAAGAAAATACAGCAGCCATAGCTGTTGTATACTCGAAGACTACGGAGAGTCGATTCGGCGCCATTCTCAGCAACTCGGACGGACGTATGGAACGACTAGGCGCATTTTACGTCGAGTTTTTAAATTGAAAGCGTACAAAATATAGCGCGTGCAAGAGATAAAGCCGCTCGACCTTCCTAAGAAATGTCTCTTCGCTCTCTGGGCTCTTGAAAAGTTCCAAGAAGATCCAACGTTTTCAATGGGTATGTAAACAAGCAAACTTGCCTCATTTGGGTCGAAAAGCAACCTGAAGAGGCTCAAGAGCTATGTGGTTTGTGGGCCGTTGGAATTAACGGTTCATACTTCTTCAAAATCGATGCCGGTGAGAACGTAACCGTCGATAATAATAGACTATTTGATGTCTGAATATGAAGCTCGTGATTTCGGCGAAATTTGGTTTCAACAAAACAGCGCCACTGCCCACACATCGCATCAAGCTATGGATTTATTGACAGAACACTTCGGTGCGCAGATAATTTCACGTTTTACTAGGAGGATATGTAAAGTATAAAGTCTATGCGGACAATCCTGCTTCGATTCAAACTCGAACGGATCGACCACCTGAGACGTAGCTGCGGTCAAAAAGTAAATGCCAAAGAATGTCTTTCGAGTCATAATAAACATTCCGCAATAAATTTGAAGTTGTTTGAGTTTTTTTAGTAGTCCAAATAACTATATAAATTCATTTTAATTAATTTGTAACCAAAAATATCCTTTCTCATATCTGCAGAAATGGGCTTTAATCGAGAGATTTTTATCAGAAAATGATTAAAAATGAAATCCAGTTTTATGGCTTCGATTTATTTGCGATTGCCACAACAACAAAAACAAAAAACATTTAGAGTTAGCTATTGTTTGTTTTATATCACTTCCGGTGACTGGCACTAGACAAAACCAACGCAGGAAACACAAAAGTCTACTAGCTAACCGCATAATAACAATGCCAGAGATAACAATTTATACAAGACACAATACAAATAATCAGGAGCCTAACAAAAAACCGCTACACAAACACACACACACACATACAGGCGCTACGTGAACCCTTAGCCAGCAGATGTGCGTGGAACTTATTGCAACTGTCATGGCTGACACTGATTGCTTTGGATACCGAGCAAGGCAAACGAACACGCACGGATATATACCAATACACTTGCATGGGAGTGCGCTGCATTGCGTGTGGCGCTCATTTCCATAATCAACAACAACATACGAATTTCACGCACACACACACACGCTCACCACCTCGTACTCCTCTCGTGACACAAATTGTTATTGCTTGCAGCCCGAAAGCTCGCTACACAAACCGCCTAATATTTTGGGTAATTTCTGTGCTGGTAAACGGGTTGCACCCTTCACACTTGCCACAAGCGAATTTTAAACGGTTGCCACCGCATACACATACACACCAATGACTGTTTCGACTGCGTTTCGGCTTCACGCAACAAAACATTCTTCGAAATTTATTGCTTCCATTCATGACTGCAGAAAATATGCCGAAATGCAAAACCAAATACATAATCCACCGATGTATGTGTGTCTGTCTGTATGTTTGTCGGCATGAGTGCGTTTCGGTGTATTGCTGCAACTTCAGCTTCGCAGTGAAATTACAGAGCTAAGAAATACTAAAAACTTTTTAGAGGAAAACAACAAAAATTACGAGTAGCAGCCGAAACTCTGTGAGCGCAAAGTTCGAAGTAAATTTCAGCAGCCGGAACAAGAATTAATGGTCAAAAGTTTAAAGTGTACCTGAGAAATGCGTAAAGCGTAGTACTTTAGCCCTAAATTCTAATAGTTTCTGCTGCAAAATAATTTAACAGTCAGAATGTCATCTGTCACCACACTAAGTGACATGTTTTACTGGATAAAGTAAAAAGTCATCAGTATAAAACTTGGTGCAACTAATTAAAATTTTAATTTGAGCTTTTGAGCTTGTTATGTAGTAAAAGTACATGATCCCGAAATTTCGGGATTAATTACTGCTGTCCCGAAAAATTTCGGGATTTAAAAGAAGCAACGGGTTAAAACTGGAATTTGAGTTAATAAAGCTTGTTATGTATTAAAAGTGTATGATCCCGAATATTGGGGATTAACAACTGCAGTTCCGAAAAGCTTCGGGATTAAAAAAATGCAACAGCTTAAAACAGGGAATATCGAAAATTTCGGCATTTAAAATAAGCAACGAGATAAAACTGGTATTTGAATTACAAATCTTGTATTGTAATAAAATTGCATGACCCCGAAACTTCGAGTTTAATTATTGCAGTGACGGAAAAATCAAGATTTAAAAAAAATAACGGGTTAAAACAGGAATTCGAGCTCTTAAAAGACGTTATGTAGTAAAAGTGCACGATCCCGAAATTTCGGGATTAACAACTGTAGTCCCGACAAATATCGGGATTGCAAGATTTTTATTAGCAATTAACGTTTCGGCGTTGTTTACATACAAAAAATGTTGAATTATTGTAGGATTTCGAAGAAGTAACATAACCCCAATGAAACTACTTAAACTAAATTTTAATTTTAGCAACTAGCTAACACTTTAATAACCCGAACGTAATTATAAAATGCAAAAAGCTTTGGTTTTTTTCCTTTGTGATTTGCCTTACCTTTCTCTCTCTCCTCTCTCTCTCTCTATTTCTCCTCTCTTCTCTTCACTTCTACCTCTTCTCTCTCTAAATATACATATGTATATGTAAGTTAAACAAGCTTGATTGAGAAAGCTATTGAAACGCTCCAGTCATATATAGTAGCTAATATAAATCACCTGTTTAAAATTGACTAGGAGTGGTCCGTTTAAACTGCGTTCGGAATCCAACCCCCTTAATTGTTTCACCTAAATTAGTGCGACCTGTGTGAAAGCTTTTTAACTATTAATTTTTCATTTTTCTTAGGATGGTCCTTTATTTAAGTATATATATAAAAGTAATGATTATGGTAACACAGTTTATTTAAAAGAAATAGATTATATCGCAAGGGAGGCTGCGTTCACTTTGGCGGTTGGAAACCAAGTGTTGCTTTTTCGTGTAAAGTCTGATCTCCATACATAATAGTAACAGTAGAAGGTAAAGACAGTAATTGAAAATCGTTTTGTTGGCATCAGAGAGATACCAGAGGATATCAGCAACACTTGGTCGGCTCAATACATTTGGCTAACGTTTTGGGTATAAAGCGTACCAAAAGACCTGAATCTTTTACAGAACCGACTTTGAATAGAGTAGAGCATAGGAGATGCCTGACATCGTAACTGAGGACCCTGCATTCACCAAACACATCAAATTACATGACGAGGCATGGGTTCATAAATATATTGTCGACAAATTTAGCTAATAGCGCTGAAGGCACTGGAGGCCATCACAGCCGAGACTTGTAATAAGAGTACGGAGAAATAAATTAAACTTTGATATTCTTGTAATTGCTAAGGAGTCTATTTTGAAGGACGTAATCAAAATTTGTTTTTGTTTGTCTGGGTCAAATTTTATCACCTACTATGAAGGTGTATATACAGGATTTGCCCAGAAAGTAATAGTACTGCGCGCAACCACGGGATTCAATAGAGGGCGTTCCTAGCTAACAAACGAGCGGCTGATCAGTAGCCTCCGAGCACCTGGAGAGTCAGGACAAACATTTTCGCGCGACGTGTTTCGGTGAGTGGTGCAAGCCGAAAATGCAGTGTTCGTTAGAGCAGAGGAACGCGATTAAATTTTGTGTGAAACTCGGTACATTTGCGACAGACACGTTTGATATGATCAAGCAGACTTACTCAGATGTTGCTTTAGAAAGAAGTGGTGGATTTCGGTGGCGCCGTAGACTAAGTATTTGTTTAATTGCCCACATGTTAAATTTACTAGAAAATTTCAACATGTGTGAAAGTAACTCCCAATTTTTGAAAAAAGTAATCACAAGTGACGTATTATAGTTCATTGAGTATATTCCCGAGACAAAGACACAATCTTTCGGGTGGCAACCGACGACAGAGGGGATCCAAGCAGCATGCCTCTCGGCTCTCAAGCATATGTCGGAAAATGCCTTCCGTGATGCCGTCAATACTTGGAAATCGCGCTGGCAACGCTGCATCGACACAGAAGGAGCCTATTTTGATAGTTTTTACAGAATTGTAATGATTTTTTAAATCGTTTCAGTCCTATTACTTTCAGAACAAACCCTGTATATAATATATATACATATATATTGGTCTGTGAAAGTAAGGTTTGCATATCAGCAGGAGAAGTTGATTGAAGCCATTTTTGGAATCCATAAAACTTCTCATATAAACTCAGTTTATAAATTTAGAAAAGTTTCTGACGTTTTTTAGATAAACTGACATAGCATTGCAAATACATGCAATTACTTGAAATTAGCACAGCTTTTCAGTCCTCAAATTCCTGCCCTCTCTGTATGCCAAAATCAGCAGATAAACTTTGCGTTGAACAAATGCTGGCGGCAATCAATTAAAAGCGACACAAATGAGCTGGCAATTCGCCGCGCCAATTGATATTTCATATCCCTGTGCAAAATTACATTTACAAAAACAAAAAGTGCAAATAACCGACAACCAAAACAAACACAAACAAAATTTCGAAAGCATATAAATATAAACACATGAGGTGCCGGCATAATTCACTTGTGGCAACACTGTCAACAGCACAAACAAACAAATAATGACGGCAATTTGCAAATGTACTATATGTCTGTATGTGACTATGTGCTTTCCTGCATATGTGTGTCTATGTTTGTGTGCCTCCCCAAATGCGTCTGTGTGTGTGCGTCGCGCTCTATTTGTGATTCATTTGCGAGCTGCAGCAATTTCGGTTGCAGATTGCGTCATTGTTGTTGTTGGTTTTGCTCTCCCCTTCGTCAAATCTTATTGCCACGTTTATTACCGTTATATCAATTGACGTCTGCAGGTGTCATTCGCATTTTAAATGAATTATGATCAAAATCAGTCACTCTCATGACTCTTCGCTTGCTTAATCGCAGCGCTTTGGGGCATGCTCCCTGCTTTGTTCGTTGATTTATTCGCGCCGCATGCGAGCGCTTGCAACATCTGCCCATTTGCATTCGCAGCCCAATACTTATTTGGGGTGCAGAAACTGTCAAAAATTGTACAAAAATATACACTGAGAATTTCAATGAAACATGACAATTTATTGGAGCTTTTATCTCGCGTTGCATTTGCCAAATTCGCGCAAATACTTTTCGTTCATTCGAAACTTGATTAATCGCCCGCAAATCGCAGAGCGCATCCATTGAGTGCGGGCATAATTTTCGTCAATATGCATTTAATGGGTGGATAGCGCTTTAAAAATGAGTTAAAAGCTACAGATTTTTTTATTTAACTTTTTTTTATCGTTCAAAGCAAATATTTGCGATGGAGGGCGATAAAGTGATTTTCCAACATTTCGACATCAGTTTTTAAGTATAATCTATATTTGGCTTCAACAGAATCCTCAAACACAGAAAAACATTTTTGGAGGCCCGAATATTATTCATTATTGACTAAATCAAGATTTTTTCCCTCAAAAAGTAGTCTCATTTACACCCATTATGCAGTAGGTAACCATTATATTTATATATTCCACAGACACAAAAAACTACAAGTATCACTTAACTTCGGAGAAACAGAGTTCGCTGGGAAGAAGGAAAGTAATGTTATGCTCCTTGATAGACTTCGAAAATAATTTTGAAAACACGCCCCACAAAAACGTAGCCAGAGCACTGGAAAAACTAAATGTGGCAGCAGCGGTGCGTATCGATAGAGACCGTACTGGCACCAGTATAGCTGAAACCGTTCGTCCCAGCACCACAACAGGCTGCTCAAATAGTGGAGTGATTTCCCCCCTGTTATGAACTGGTTGTAGACGACATACTAGTTCTGCTTACTGATAATGGGATCTGCTGTCAAGGATATGCGGGTGACATTGTTATTATAGCTAGAGGCAAATTCGAGGACACTCTCTGCGACTTAGTAGAAGGAGTTTAAACCTAGTTAATAGGAGGAGCAGTGGGATTGAGCTCAATATCATTACTCGAAGAAACCTAACCTTTGGGGACAGAGGGGTAGAGATGATATATATTGGTTGACGCTGAATTCCACTATGCACAAAGCTACTAAAGCACTAATGGTGTGCAATAAATGCTGAAACTGCAAACTAAGGATTGTCGGGTAGTTGTACACGGGTGCCACGCGCATATGCCCGACGGCAGCACTTCAAGTCATGCTTCAGCTCACACCACTTCACCTGGCTGAAGGTGGCTCAAACTGCTTCAAATGACGGCAGAGGGGTGTGGCAGTGATAATGTAATCGCATCACAGCGGATGACGAACTTAAGTGGTGTAATACTATTGACTCTTCTCCCAAGGGACAGCATTACAAAAAAGGTAAACTTCACCAAGAAGTTCAAGGTTACCCTTAGCAGTAAGCCTGAATAGAATGATTTCACTCTCGAGCTACTGCTTAAGGATAGTACAATCAATTGGTACACCGACGGCTCAAAAACGTAGGAGTGGCAGGGCCACACACCAAACTCTCCATACCTATGGGAAGTTTTCCGAACATTTTCATTTCAGAAGTACTTACCATAAGTCGGTGCGTAGAGATAAACCGCGCTGCAGGTAGTGTCGAACCATACTTATCGAGATCAAATCCCTACTGGTTCAGGAGTGTAGAGAACGGCTGAACAGTCTATATAGAAAACTAAAGGTGGCTAACAACAGCTTAATCTAACCTAGACATATCACCAGAACTACTATATAACGAAATTGGCATTTTATATCCAGAGAACTTTTAATACGCACACACATTACGCAACTTAAATCAACAACAAAAATAATGAACTTAACACCAAGAAGCCAAAAAAAAATTTTTAACTGTACCGCTTGCATGAATCCCAGCCACAACTACAACTTAATTTACGGCGGTGTCGAGCATATTGTTTCCATTTTTTAACAGAATATAAATGTTTCCGTCAAGTTAATGGAATGCATGTCGATTTTAAAGTGCGCGCAACCGGATTAACATGTCCATATGGTAATTGAGGATGTAAATATTTTTTCAATTGCCATTTTTATTTTTAAATACTCACAACCGCGTTAAGGCTTTAAAAACCATATTTCACACATATCAAATGGAAGCGAATTTTTCCTGCTCGACAGCCAATTGCACGCATGTGTATGAGTATGAGGAATTAAAGGAAAGGCAAGCGCTCGCTTGACTGCCCTTTGTTGTTACTCGTTTTATTGCGTATGTATGTATGCAATTGCATACGAAATATTTTTTCGCAGTGCTGTAACTAGTTTGTGGTCAGTGAACACGCAATCCGTTTGTTCGCACTCCTTCATGTAACTATGTGTTTGTATGTAAGGAATGCATGCAAATTATTGTGAAAATGTTTGCATATAACTGTATAACCGCTTTAAAACACTTAGTTCAAAATAGGTATGTGGTAAGTTTGCAGAATTCATACCAGTTCCTGCCAACTTGGACAAAACCAAATAAAAAATTATACCATACAAGAACTTGATTTTAATAGATCGGTGTGTATGACAACTATATCCTATAGTGGTCCGAGCTGAACAGTTTGTTTGGGTGTTATGCTGTTCATTTGTATAATAATTCATGCAAAGTTTCATGAAGATATCTCGGCAAATAAAATATTTTTCTATACAAGGTCTTGATCCCGATCGTTCAATATGTATGGCTGCTATATGCTATAGTGAACCGATCTAAAAAATTGCTTTGGAGATTGTGTAATTTACTCAGACAATAATCCATGCCAAATTTTGGGTAGATAACTCATCAAATGAAAAAATTTTCCATACAAGCACTTGATTCCAATCGTTCAGTTTGTATGACAGCTATATGCTATAGACATCCGATATCCGCATTTCCGACACATAAGTAATTTCTTTGCAAGACAAGCACATGTGCAAAATTTTAGATTGATATCTCAAACACTCAGACTCAACTGGTATAAATGCAATAAATTGGTATAACGAGTGCAGAGAGCAAATCAAAAGACTCACTTTAAGAGGCAGTCACATACACTTTTGTATTGCAATCAATGAAAACACTTTGTTATTGCTTTTTTTTTTTTGTAATTTTTTAGATAAAGGAGCAGAGCTCTAATGTAAACGAAAAGTGGCGAATCGAACACACCGACTATTCAACTTTTTTTTCATAGCAGATTCTCTATAACGGAAAGTTTTTTAACATTCGTGATATATATATATATACTCATGGATATTGGCATATGCGGACGACATTGGAATCTTAATAACGGTTGGGTATCTATAGACAATTCTGTGGTCTGTGTTTGAACCCGGAGAAAACGGATCTGCTTGTACCAAATATTTTGGGATAGTCTTGGACAGAAAGAGTGAGAAAGGCTATCAATGCTTTATATACGTGTGGGCAGATGCTCGGCACAACCTGGGGGCACTCTCTTTACTGGTGCTACATAGCATTGTAAGAGAAATTCCGTTCTACGGAACAGTAGTATGATGGACAGGAGTACAGAAATTCTCATACCGGAAGCCAATGAAAAAGGTTCAGATGCTCGCTGGCTTATGCATAAAGGGAGCTTTAAGAACAACTCCGATGGCGGATGTTGAACTGGCACCAAACCTGGCACCTACAGACCTTTTTGCTGAAAACTGCGCAGCAAAATCGGCGGGACGACTACTAGCTGGGGGGAAATTTTCATATAGAACCTTCGAGAATAGCTCGGTGAGAACGTGCGGTTTGGCAATCACCAGCTACATGCTTCCAATTTTCAAGTGGGAAAGCGAAAATCTGTCCGCAACAGTCTAAATATCTATACGGATAGATCGAAGATGGACGATGGAGTTGGTGCGAACATATATTGTCCTGAGTTAGGTATAAGGCAGCCTTTTAAGTGCCGGGCCTTTGCAGTATATTTCAAGCTGAGTTCTTTTCTATTGCCAAAGCCGTGGAGCTTGTCTCTAATACACCTGCAGGTAAGTCAAAAGTCAAATTACATATACGTAGACAGCCAAGCAACAATCCAGGCAGTTTCCTCTTATCGCATATCGGCCGGAAGTATCTTGGGAAACAGGGCAGCAGTAGAAAGTGTTGGCAGAAGTAAGCAACTTCACTTCAACTGAGTGCCAGGTCCCAAAGTCAATGAGGGTAATGAAATAATGGAAGAGAATGCCAAGAATGGTAATAGAACAAACTATCTGGGTGCAAAGCTAAAAGAGTCATGTGTAATACGGTAGATGAGAAGTACACAAAATTCATATTGGCACTAGACATGAACGGAAACTGTTCACTGTCTGGTCGTGACTCACGCCCGCAGAATCTGGCTGACAGATCGAGAGCATCTCTGGTACACTTGTCCCGCATCCCGGTGGCCTCCGGGGTCCCCACTGTACGATACACTTTAAGATATATCCATAGTGAGGTCACATAATCAGTAGAAATTCGTGTCAAGCGCAGGCATCCTAAAAGGTCACTACTCCTCATGGAGCTAGTAACTGAACTCCATCTGGTATCATTGGCCTACCAGACTAACGTAACCTAACCTAAGCTATCCGTATATACCCATGAAATAATAAACTGTCAAGCAGACTGTGACCATAATTCAAGTAGTCGATTGTTCTAATTCCTTCATAAATCCTTAATAAAAAGTGAGGTTAGCTGGGTGTTGAAACACCAATTGCTGTAATCAAATATTTTAACGCAAGAATATTATCTACGCGTAAAAAAAAATGAAGAGACAGTTGTGTCCTTCGATCTATATACAAATGTACACCATTCGGTGTCGATGTGTCGACGAACCGCCTATTTGTAAGCGAGATGTTTAATATGTAAATATCTATGTAAATCAGCATTGCTCAACGTCCGTCCGACTGTGTTTGCCCGTTGTGCCAATTTATTATTCAATATTTGTGTGGGTTATTTATAGCACCGACAGGAATCGAAGATAATACGAATATGGCAGCGAATGGCATGTCGAGCTATTAAAAGCAGCAACACACAACAAAAACCAACAAACACATTGACACATATGAAGACAGACATGCATTTGACCACACGAGCATTAAGGTTAATTAGTATTTTGCGGACAACAGCAAGGACAATAACTAACTGTATACAAACATATGTACGTTTAGAGCATACACGTGGTAACGGCATAACGACGGCATAATAACTTTTGAAATGCGATCACAAGCTCTGAGGATTATCTGCTTGAATAATGTTTGTTGTGTTCAATGAACGGAAATGATTCTTTGAAACGATTGCATTTTATTATCATACACAGAGAGACACATACATACTTGTATAAACTCGCTTGGCGGCTAGCGTGGCATTGGTCATAGTGTGCGACGCTGCTCTCAGAGTTCTAGCACACACTGCTTGATGAACAAGTGCTTTTGCTGTGGTTTTTAAGAGGCTTGTTTGCTCAGAAATATGAAACCCAAGTTTATACATTCATCAGCTAGCTCTTCATTTAACTGACCACAAATGAAGGGCTTAAAAGCTGCTTTGACTCTTGCCAATGTCTGTGTCTTTGTGTTTGTGATAAATTGTGCCTTAAATGTCAGCAAATTTTAATATCATCTTACCGACTTTCGTAGGCAATAAACAACAACACAGCGACTTCATCTAAGTTAATTAACAGCCGCAACGAGTCCAAGCTGTCAGCTTATCCATCAGTAATGATGGATATCAAACTGTCATTAATTTAGGTTAAGTGTGTAAAGAATCAGGAGTCAAGCATCTGTGGGTTTTGATTTGTATTCTTGGTGAAATCAATCATTTTCTGTTCGCTATTTCGTAGAATAATGACATGTAAAATTAAAAAACAAAGTTAACGAGTTGAATTCGATATATGCCTTCCCGAAATTTATGGGATTTGGCAACCTTAGTGTTGCAATCTGCCAACCACAACGCTATCGTAAAGTTTGACATTTTGACACACGACTGCTGTTTGTGTTTTTTACAGTAACTTAAAATACTCACCTCAACCAAAAAAATGTTGGAATTAAATCACAAATATATTTTTTACAACTTTTGACGTGTATTAGCTCAGCAACATTGCATCAAAATACAATAGCGGTGCTTCGAAACACGTCTACATATGGGATTGTGTCAGATGATGAGTAGTGAATTTGTACGTATGAGCCCGAAAATAGCTAGTCGTCGACTGTATGGGCAGACGGAGAATTGTGCCCGCTGTCAGGTATGACTGCCGTAAGAGGCGAATAAAGTAAAATATGCAGTATGTCTGTTACTTGGCTTGCCTCAAATATCAGCAAATAGTGCTATAATACTCAGCTTGAACTGATTATAGACTTTGAAAGATATTCCTTCTAATGAAAAGGCATTTGATATTCAAGCGACAAATGTCACCAGTCATTGAGTTTGATGGGTGGTCTATCGATAACAGTTAGCTCTTGGAGTTCGTGGCAATCTGCTCAGTGGGTTTGGCACTTTGGGAAGATTCGTGGTGGCTGTGGTTTAAATCTAAAGGCAATTGAAAGGTCAGTTCAGTTTGGAGTCGCTCTGACATTTTTGAGCACTTAAAATATCGATTTAATGAGTTCTCCACCGTATAGTCCTCTTTTTATTGCCAAATTTGAAAAATAAACTAAGAGGTGAACATTTTGCGACACCTGAAGAGGCGGTTGATGCCTTTAGAACCCCTGTGGCAGTTTACAATCAAAGTGGCACAAATGTTTCAACAATTGGTTCAAACGCATGCTAAAGTGTATATGCACTATATATCTCAATTTAGACTATTTTGAAAAACAGTTAAGCGATTTTCTGTGATTAAAATTTGTTTTTGCTTTTCAATACCGGAATAAAAAAGGCAACGTATGTGTAACCCCTATCATCAATGTTACAGACCAGTCTTACTAGACTGAATGGTTTAAATGGCATACAAAAATGGTGTCAGTTTATTGGGAAAATTACTAGACACTGCAAAGTTTGGCGAATCGAAGATAGCTAATAATAAAGTGGTAAAACTGTTCACTATTTCATTATTATTAAATTATAGCTTTTATATCAGTTGTTTGTTCGATTCACAACTATCAAGGGTTTGGCAAATCGAGTATAACTATTAAATCCCATACTCTCACCAAGATCTGTCTATCTAAGATCTGCATCAGATCACCAAACAACGACAGCACACTTTTTGAAATCTTGAGAGGTTCATCGATCTCTAATTTATATCTAAATTATTTTTTCAAACTATTTTTTGCCTTTCGGCAGTCATATTGGAGTAAGTATTTCTAATTAGAGCTTTTTCAATTGACGAAATTTAATTTTTCATGCATATTAGGCTTTCAGTCTTCAATTTCAATACTTATTTGACTCATATATATTATTTTCCGGTAAAGAATAATTTATCCAAGAATATAACAACGAATAAATTATCTTAACAAGAGATCCGTCAGCACAAAGCCTTCCAAAGCAGAAAAAGAAGCGAAGCGGGATTGGTTTTGTGAAGACTATGCTCCAGCGAAAGGCTCACTCCATTCGAGACCCATGGGTGAACAATGGAAGAAAGTACGATTAGGTATACAATAGAAAGATCGAATACATAGGGATCTACTCGCACTTGGGGTGTAGAACTGGCAAAACCTCGACTGGTGAACTCCTCAACTGGTGAACTGTATTTTCTTTAGAGATCGCATTTCTCCACAAATAGCATTGCTAGCTTTAAGAAAGATGTTTTCAGGTGACTAATTTCTCCAAAACTCCAAAAAAAAAAAGGCATTATGTAATGGAAAGCGTAAAACACGGAGGAGGCAATTTGATGGGATGGGGTTGTTTTATATGGTGGCATATTGGTCCTCTTTAAACAAACTTGTTATAATAAAGAAAGCAGTCTATTTGAACAAAAAAAATTTGTTATAAAGAAGAAATAAAACTATTTAAACATTTTTCTGACCAATTTACCAGACTTCGTCGAATTGAGCGGGGAACGGGGAACCAAAATACACCGCCAAAGTAGTTAAGAAATAGCTATCTCTGGAGCATTTTCAGCTAATGAAGTGGCCGGCCCCTGATCTCAACTCAAAGCAGAACTCGTGGGCGATAATAAAAATATGGCTAAGAAAGTATTAAAGAACTACTGGAAACATAAACGAGCTATAGCATCGTGTACAATATGAGTGTTAACAAATCCTCGCAAATCATATTCAAAATTTTGTTGAAAACATGCCGAAATGTATTCAAAGTGTCATAAAGATTAAATGTCTATGGACCAAGTATTGAAACCAATGCGACTGTAGCTACTGTACATAAGTGATTAGTATGACGAGCTGAGTCGATTTATCTTTCTCCGTCTGTCTAAAATTTCGCACACGAGGCTGCTATTTGTCGAAACCGCCGATATTGGACCACTGTGGCACATAGTTGCTATACAAACTGAACGATCGGAATCAGTGGTTGTATGAATAAATATTTAATTTGAACAAAAAATTTCCATTTTTATATTCCTTGAAGACGACGCACAGAAAATTCATTTTTAACGCCAGTGAGGCTAAATATCTTTCATTTTCCAATATATGTGAAAATCTCTCAAAAGGATATACAAAACCATTGAAAGAAAAATAGCTGCATTCAGCTAGCTTGAAGAGGAAACCAATTCACGAGAGCTGCGAGGAAAGCTGCGATGTTTAGTATATAAAAAAATACATGAAAAATGGAAAGAGCAAGCGAAATCTATAAAAAAGTAATACGCGAGAGACACTAACATACTTCAACATGGAAGATTTAGTGCACGCGGAGGTGTTGCAATCAATTTATATCAAAAACACGCTAAGCAATGAAAGCGTGTAAACCGAACAACGGCAAAAAACGGTAAAATGCGATGCGCAAGTATTGATCGAAATGCAGTGTTTAGCGCCGACACCCACAAACGCTCCAGCCAAACGCGAAGACACGCGCAACAAAAAGTGCTAAAAAAAATTCGTGGCATGCGGAAAAATTTTTTTGGCAGCGCGCTACAGCTAAAAGCACCCTTCAGCTCCTCAACCGTTCGAGCTACGCGCCACTTCAAATGCGATGATGCAGATTTCATTAAAATTGAAACATTTGAAGCGCCAACGACACAGGCGAGAGCGCGCAAAAAACTAAGTGCTTACGGAGAGAACAACATAAAACGGATTGAATAAAAAATTTAAATATATGTATGTATGTATATTCGCCACACTCACCTCAACGGATATAGTGAATAACGGTGCATGCACCGGACCGGTTTGCGACTCCAGCTTATAGACCAAGCCATGGCGCAGCTCATTCAACATGGCGACGGTGTTCTTCGGTTGCGGTATGCGCTCCTTGCCCGTACGTGGCTTCTTCTTCGGCAACACTAACAACAAAAACGGGCAAAAAGAATGCAAAAAATCGTATTTAAATGTATAATAAATACTTAAAAATAGAAATGCAACGCATACAAAAACAAATTAATTACCCCAAAAGCGGAAGCACTTGAAAGCATCGCTGCCAACAACAAGACTATGTATAACAAAAACGGCTTTATGCACCTCATACTGCCAGAAAGCTAACCACCCAGCTAGCTTGTCAAGCAGCAGGCGGCCGACAGCCAGTTAGTTAGCTAGCTAGCTAGTCTGAAGGAAACGAGAAAACTTCCGCTCCAATACAGTTATATTGTAGTGCACTTACCCGGATACTTCGAGCCCTCATAGCGACGCTTCGACGGTGACTTGCGACTGTAGCCATTCATATTTGGATGATCTGGTGTTGGTAGTAGTAAAGGCTGCGCGTGGCGGAGAGCATGCGTTTGAAGAGAAGAGAAAAATCGAGTTCAATTAAATTTGATTTCTGGTTGCTATGGATAAATATCTAGTTATGTATGGTGGCATACAATGCAAATACACACAGACAAATGCAAACATATACATAGATCTATATAATCAAGATAATTAGGTGACACATTTAGATTTTACAGTTAGTAGTACACTACAGCGGCTTTTGGCTTATTTGGTCGCTTTTTACAGTTAGTTATGAGTACGTACAGATAAGAAAACATTCGATTATATAAAAAGGTACACTTAGGTTATAATTAGTTTAATTAAATACGAATATTAGCGGAGCTTTTTTAGGTAAGGTTTTGCATTAGTGTTTGGTGTAGCGACAAAATAGCAATAAAAATCATAATTAATACATTTAAAAAACGAGTAAGGAAGGGCTAAGTTCGGGAGTCACCGAACATTTTATACTCTCGCATGATAAAGTGATAATCGACATTTCAGGCGTGGTTGTAAACCGATTTCACCCATATTTGGTACATGTCATCACGGTGTTAAGAAAATATTATATACCGAATTTCATTGAAATCGGTTGA
>NW_017536852.1:115957-117762 GCF_001853355.1 Bactrocera latifrons | reverse complement strand
ACCCTATATCTGACTCTTTTAGTTTTAGGACTTATAAACAACCGTTATGTGAACAAAACTATAATACTCTCTTTAGCAACTTTGTTGCGAGAGTATAATAAAGAAAACTAAAATTTTAGAATTAAAAGAAAAAGTAAATATCAGCAATACCAAAAAATATTAGCTGGTTGCGATTGAGATTGATTTCTGCTCACTGACTTATAGTAAAGACTTTTGCTTGAAAGATACTCGGAAAACATCTCATTGGTATGGATAGTTTGGTAGGCGGTTCCGCAATGCCTGCTCCAATGCCTATGTTTTCGAGCCGTCAGTGTAGCACTAGATAGTGCTGCGAGAGTGACTCTAAACTTCTTTGTAAAGTTTAAACTTTCGTAATGCCAGTGAGGCCTTCATTTGTTGAGACGATATTATCTTCCTCTTGCCAAAACCCTCTGCTACCATGAGCACCATGATATGCTTCGCTACTCGTTTGATGACTATGTAGATGCAGTGCTGTGGTTGGGCAAGTAAGTGCCCACTGTCCGTGAAGCGCAAACGTAGACGAGTTTTTGCAGCTTCGATAATTGATAATAATGATTGCCTTGCTGACTCTGGACAGTGTTAATTAATTAGACACGTGTTATGCCAGCGAAATGTTAAGTCTAATGTGACACCTAGGGATTTGACCCGTTTATACACCTTCAACTCCCTTCCACCAAGTGTTGGGGGCCTCGAGTCTGGAAGAGCTTTGTAAAACAGACTACGGTTGTTTTTGACGGGCCACTATTTGCTACATTGTGGGCAGAACAGAAGGTGTCAAGTGGACTTCTGTTCTAACCAACAACACCATAAAAATGCTTGTAGTTAGCCAAGTGACAATTAAGGCTAACCGTAGCGTCAATACTAAGCCTCCTTGCGTTAGGTTATGCAAGCAGGCAATAACTAGACTTTTATTACGAAACTCGATTAATCTCATTTGGGTACCTGGTCACATAGGAATCGAAGGAAATGAAAAAAGTCGAGTCCAGCTCGTGGCTCGCTTGATGACACCTGACACCTGCTTCAGTGCGTTCAGCTCCTTCAAGAGTGTCAAGAGCAATATACCCTAGAGGGACATCTCGGGCCTTAGAACGCAAGCAACACAGCGCATGCCAAAAAAATTTGTTGGAGAAGTATTGAAGGTGACATACCACAAACTACCACTTCAACGCAAAAGATAGCTTAGTAAGATTGTAGAAGTCATCGCAGGGCATTTATACTTAGGATGCTACTTTCAGCAAATGGGAAAAGGTGATTCGGCGGAATCAAGAATGCGCGCGCTGTAAGATGAGTTGCTTGAACGGATGAGAAGGAGCATGGCTCGCAACTTAAGAGACATTAAGTAACTGGGATGAAAAAAAACCTGTTTTTTTATGGTGTTAATTTCATTAAATGAACTTTTTTATAAATAAATACAATCAAAAATTAAGAATATTAAAAACAAAAAAAAATAAAATTAAGAATAAATAAAACAGTTTATTAATATATTTATTACTCATAGTTATTTTATTATACATATTTAATTAATAAGCTTTTTTACAAAAGTGAAGGGTTACACAATCCTTGCAAGTTACATTTATGAATTAGTTTTTTGATAAATTCAACACATTTACACACAACATTATTTAGTTATATTAGTTTGTTAGCAAAGTTGGGTTTAATTAGGGTTAGTGTATTATCAAGGCTACACATGTAAAGAAAACATTTATATTGGAGATACATACATATATTAATACACATTTTAATTACACTTAATTACTTAAAAAAATAATTTCTTATTAAAAATA
>NW_017536852.1:101205-115633 GCF_001853355.1 Bactrocera latifrons | reverse complement strand
CATTTTATTTTTTATTAAAAAATTTCTTTAACACTTGAAAACCAAAATTTGTAAAATTATCACTAAAAATAGTAAATTTCTTATCCCTCTCTTTCCATAAAAAAATTCAATTTCTTTTCCAAAAAAAAAAACATATTTTTTATTAAATAAAATATTTCCATGTTAGGCTACTCCTACGAATGTATTAAAATACCGTTGGCTTGCGAATGTTATAGCCAATTTCGGCAGCTGCCAACCACACACACAAATAATGCACCAACACTTGCTGCATTGCGGCATTTGTTTTCACTTTAATGCCATCAAATATTTTGTATATGTACAACGTGTCAATAGCCCGTGACGTTAAATCAAGTCATTGGCGCGTGAAACAAAAATAAAGTGTTGGAAAGTGATAAGATTATCAAGGAAGTAGCATTCGATATTAAAATCACGGAATTGCGCTAGAAGAGCGATGGCGGCTGAAACACACACGCACACATGTACATATCTATATACGAACTCAGAAAGAGAATGTGTGCTTGAGTCCAACACATGCAAGCACGCAAAGTGTGTGTAAAGCGAGACAGCAGTAAAATATGCTTGCAAAGTGTGCCATTTCAGGCATTTGTCCTTGCCCGAAGGCGCAGCGCCAAGCGTTTACACCATTGCCCTACTGCTCCCTTCTGCTTTATCCTTTTATATGCTGCTGCTTCTTAGTCCTTGTGTTTTGGCAGTTCTTCTTGCGCAATCCCGTGCTGCTATCTCTAGTCATTGCGGCTTTCGCTTTGGCACATTTGCCAACATTAAAATCGTGTTACAGCCTTTTTTGGCATTCAACCTGCCACACAACTTCACACACACATAAATATATGAACATATACACTCATAAACATGAACAAATACGCACATACGGATATGTGATATTTCTCCAACCAAAAAAAAATATTTAAAAAAATGTCGCCCAAGCCTTTCTTGACGATTTGCCAAAATTCACATTTGCATCCTCATTTCCATTCCATCACAGTTATTCGGCACAAAGCGGCTGCGAAGTGTTGCGACACTTTCTGCTTGCCACTCTCCATTTCCCCTTTTTCCTACTCATTACATTTTAGTGCTTCACCGGCCGCTCACACATAAATACCAACGACATTTGCGCAAGCACACAAACTGAAAGTTGGGGAAAACTGCAAGTTGGCGCAAGGTAAGCATCGGCGTGAGCAGCGCAGTGGGGCCTAGGTATATGCATTGTTTCTCGTCGTAATGAATGAAATCGGAATTGCTCTGCAGCATTTGCCGAATTTAGTGAATTCTTTGGAAGCGCATTAATTCGCTTGTGATTTGCATTTTTGTTGAGTAATTGATAAATTAAAAGAGAAATGGGAAATTAGCACAGGCAACTCATTGCAATTACATTAATGGTAATGAAAAAAGAAGAGCCACATATAATACATAAATTATAGGTATAGATAGAATATATGTAGGTATGTTAATCAAGATTACATCGAGGATTTAATATCCTTCAGAGGTACATTTGTTATGATATAAAAAGTTATAAAAAGATGTTTGTCTTGCTTTCGTTCGGCCAATTTGTACGACAGCTATATGCTATAATGGTCCGATCTGAACCTTGTGCACGGAGATTGTAACACTGCCCAAAATAATAATCTGTACCAAATTTTGAGAAGAAATCATCTCAAATAAAAAAGTTTTTCATACAAGGACTTGAGTTGGATCTGCCAGTTTGTACGACAGCTATATGCTGTAGTGTTCCGATTTGAACAATTTCTACGGAGTTTGGAGATATATCTTCGATAATTATCCGCGCCAAATTTCGTAAAGATATTTTCTCAAATAAAAATGTTTTCCCTACAAGCACTTGATCTTCTAGAGGTCAGATATCGACGGTTCTAACAAATGTGTAGCTTTTCAATTTTTCATTTCATTTTTCCTATCCCTTCTCTTTTTCTCATTGATTTCACACAATTTATGCAAAATTCCGATCCTTTTTCTGTAATTTGGGGATAAAAATATGCTACCGCTTTACACAGAATGCTTTAAAAATTCCAAACAACATGAGCGTATTCTCACAAATGTGCCAATTTAGCTCGGTGCATGCCACATTCTTATCTTACTAATGCGCAACTGGCCAACAAAAGCAAAATTGAGAGACATTTATTCTTATTTTATGACACTCGAAAGCTTATTTGAATACAAATGCAAACTGCACTCGGACGATAGCAAGCTGAGAATCAATGCTAGCGGTTGGACAGGTTGAAACAGGGTTTAAAATTTGTATATTTTAGGAAAACATTTGCTTTAAAGCAGACTCAACTGTCATGTTGTAATATTTTAGTAATTAAAGGGTTACAAAAAATTTCGAAAGGTTGGATTATAATAGTTATGTGAATAATCTGCGAACCATGAGTAATCGATTATAGATATATATATTAATCGATTATTATATTTTAACAGGAGACAAACTTTCGAATTTTAACACTTATTCGAATAATTGTTTACCTACTATTAATGAATTCTGAAATCCGATAGATCAATTAATAACTATCGATTATTATTTATCTATTACTATTATTCTAGTTTAAAACGAGGCAAACCTTTGAAGGTTTGTTCGACTAATTTCTGAACTACGATAAATCGATTATAACATATCGATTATCGACTATTATTTATCAGCTGTCGATTATTGTTCATCATTCATCGATTATTATTTATCAGTTATCAATTATTATTTATGAGATATCGATTATTATTTCTCACTTATCAACTATTATGTATGAGTTATCGATTATTATATTTTAAGGCAAGTCGAACTTCCGACTGTTATATTAAGACATATTCAAATATTTTTTTTATAAAATTCAGAATTTTCTCCAAAACCTTTAAGTTTTCAACTACATTTATCAAAATTAGCATTAGTCAGCAAGCCGTGTCACCCTGTATGACATTTACATAAAGCTCTACTATATATTATTTACTAAAACATCATATAATTTTGCAACAACAAAATATGGCGCAAGCGGGCAAACCTACAAGCAACGAAACTTTAATAATTTCACTTGAAATTTTGAATTTCGGTCCTAGAAAATTCAAACAAGCGCCGCAAATACACAATTACAACAACAGAAAGTACAAAATTCCAACTCAAAGCCAAGCATACAGAAAAAAGACAAGCATTATGAAGAGCATAAGCGGAAATAAAAGTTTGCAAAGTTTACAACACCAACTAACGGCTTTCACACTTGAAAATATATAATTTCCTTTTATACTTTTTATTCCACTCTTGATTTTTATTTTTTTCGCTTTATTTTTTCTAGTTTTGTTGAATAATATAACGCGCTGGCAAGCAACTTTTGGTGCAACTTGGAAACATTCAGTTTTGCTGCAACATGAGCATGAGTGCGTATGAGTATATCCGAGTATTTGAGCGTGGCGTTGTGTGCGAGCCGAGTTGTGACGTTTGAGTCTAGCTCTGGTGTGTATGAGTGAGCATATTCTTGCTTTTCAGTTGCAATTTCTTTTGCTTTCTCATTCTCTCCCTTGAAATAGTTGCAGTTCTGAAGGAGTTCTATGCACCGAAATTGTTGAAAATGAAATTGCGATTGATTGTTGGCCATCATCAAATGGCAATGCGGTATTTATACAATTTTTTTTTTATATTTTTTTTTTCTTTTGTGTGTGAAATTAATGCGCTTTACACAATACATATTTAATAAATGTGAAGAGAAATATGCAGAAGACACATACATAAGAAATATGTCATGGAACGGCATTTTCTAGTGAATAATCGAAAATTTGGGTATGCGAAAGCTCGGTTTAAATTGAAGACTGTGAAACATCACAATGGATAACATCACCCATCGATTAAAAGAACAGCAAACCTTCTTCGAATTTCTTTCACATGCACCGTATACTAAAAATCTGGTCTCCAGCGACTATTTCCTGCCATTGAATGAAACCAAAGTATATATCGTAGCGAATCGAACAGGCAACTGGTATAAATCATTAAATAGTGGAAGCAAATAGACATAAGGAGAGGGAGAGAGATAGAGAGAGAGAAAGAAAAAAAATTGTATACCAACATACAAACAATTTTTTGAGGAATGGGTTTTCGTGCGATATAAAAATAAAAAAGTCTTACTATTTGTTGCCCACAATACTGTATGGCGGTATTCAGTTGAGCTGACTCCAACAAAAAGAACTTTGAAAATAAAATATGAGATCAACATTTTGCGACACCTGAAGAGGCGGATGATGCGTTCAGAAAGCATGTTTTGAAACAATCAAAGTCCCAAAAGTGGTTCGACTATTGGCCGAAAATATAGAAAATAAAACTTGATAGCACAGAAGATAGCCGTTACACCACTTTAATGGGGTATTCGCTTACTCTCTGGAACTTTCTTTTACTCGATAAAACTTTGTTGTGGCTTTGACATGTAATTTATTTCACAGAAGAGTATAAGCGAGCAAAGACATTTCGAATCGAAGATAGCTAATGGAACATTATTATTAAAAAAATCTTGTTAACAATGAAAAAGAATTAAATTATAAAAAAAATGTTTAAAAGAGATCACTCTTCTTTTCCTTTATTAATAATTTGTTAAATCTGGAATTTTTAAGGACTCGTTCCTACCTATCCTGTTTAAAGTTAAGTCTAACTGATTTCTCATTCTACACTACAAAGCACAAATGCAATTACACATTGGTAATATTTATTCTATATTTTTGCGACTTCTAGATATAAGACCTCAATTTGTAAAATTTTTGCCCTCCAAGTGGCATTTAATCACCAGCTGTCAACTAGTAAATAATTGGTTTTTCCTTCAGCATAGTTTTCCTCGAGAATTCTTGTTATTTTCCCTTATGACTATCGTGCTTTTGAATTAAATAAAAACGTTATTTAAGGCTCATCAAAAACTAAGCGATAAATTGTGCATTTGATTGCCGCTCAGGCAAATCAAATTATTGCAAAAAAACAATTCCATGCAACGCTGAGCACTGAATGACGCCCTCAACTGCAGCAGAGGGATGACTTGTCAGAAGGAACCACAGAAAGTTTTGTCAAAGCAGGTGAGAGCGACGTGCGCTGCGAAAACACTTCAAAACGTGCGGTCCTTTTAGATTTCGGCTATGAATTTGCAATTTCGGTTGCTAAACGAACGCCTTTTATGGAAAATAACAAGCTTGTCGTAAATTCAAATCATTACATATTTGTTTGAGGGTGCAAAAGTTTGGCGAGAAACACAAAAAAAAAATTAAATAATATAAAAAAAAAATGTATAAAAAAATATTTTGTAAGTTTGAGAATGTTTTTGCTGCGGAAACTCGCATATGTTTTCATCGACAAAGTTAAATTATCACCAGTTTATTATGAAAGTCCAATCAAACAAGCCAATGGATGAGTGGAAGCACCCGAAGAACGCCACAGCTGGTAACACCTGCTGACTGCAAGACGCCGACAACTTTCAGCAGGCTCTTAAGCGCACACTACACGCTACCAGAACCGAATTGCCGCTTTGGCTTGGCCTGCATGCGAGTCATTAGCTTTACGAGTGAGGCGCATAAATCAACGCCCACGACAGCCGAGTGAGAAAAACGCGCGGCATGCAGGCAACTAACGGGAGTTATGCATTTCGGCAGCACGCAAATCTACAATGCGACTCAAAACGAAGTCGGCTGTAGGAACAAAGCACCCAAAAAGCACAGAAAATGGCATTAAAAACGGCACAGAAAACAGAAAAATGAAAAAATATTTAAAAAAAATATATATAAAAAAACTATAAAAANGCGCGGCGCGGAAAAAATATAACCATGGCAACCCTTTCCTTATTGTGCAAATGCACACAATTATGCACAGTGAAAAAGTTATTCGCAATATACAAATTATCAATGTAAAATTTGTCAATTTTTCAACTTTAAATGCAAATATCTTTAAAACTATAAGTCAGCGGCAACTACATATGTATATTTTCGTGATCTGGAGAACGTCACATTTCCAGTGATACCCATTTTATCTCCGAAATCCGGGGATGCTATTCTAAATTTTACCCAAGCATTCTCTAAGCCCATATATGCATGCTTATTTTGTATTCTAATATATGAACCATTGTTTTCCGAAAAATGGTAAAAATTTTATATTAAAAAATTAAAAAAGAAATAATAAAAAAATTTCAAATTTATAAAACTCGAAATGAAAGCGCGAAAAAATATTTGAAAAACATGCCAAAAATTTCGTTTATTGTGCCACCGGGTGCTAAACCCAAAAGCTGTGTGCAACTGCGGTGTGCGCTTCCGTTGCACGCGCTGCCTGCTGCCTGCCAGGGGTCGCTGAATTATGACAGTCGAACAAAGCATGTGCTTGGCTCTTGTTTTCATTGTTGTTGTTGTTGTTGTACTAAGCGAATTTGGCACAGTCATTTCGTTACTATTTTGCCGCACAATAACTTGCAGCATGCACCCCAACGCCGCCGCAACACTCGACTGCTTGCCATTTATTTGGTGCCAAAGAAAGTTTTCAATTCCCCATCCTCTTGCCGCCGCAGGTACGCACACAGCGCACAAAGTTATGAATGTATGAATTGTATTTGCAAGTTATGAAAATGAAAAAGGCGTACGCTAACAAGTGGCGAACGTGCAACATGGCTGCAACTTTATAAATCAGCCTTTGTCATGCACACGGGCTCTGCACTTATTGCAGGTGGAACGCAAGCAGGACGTGAGATCTGGCGAAACAAAGGGGCGCGTGCAGGCAAAAAGTCAGTTTGCTGGTGATTGTGTGTGTGTGTGTGTCCATACTACGAACAGATAGATAATTCGCTTGCAAGCTGCTTCACCGACAAAGCGATCGCCGGCCACAGCACAGCGCGCCTCCACTCTCTCTAACCGAGCTATGCCCGGACCGAATCAAAAAAACCGCTTTCACTGCGGGCGGTCGCCTGCGAAGCCTGTCTTTCAACCTCGTTTGGTCGTTTCTCGCTTCACGGGCATTTCGACTGCTCGTTCAAGCTCGACAACGTGGCGAAAAATCTCTTTTGTTTATTTAATGAAAATTTAAATGTCGTTTGCACGTAAAGCGCCGTTGCATGGAAGCGGTGGCGGTAAGGCGTCGCAAAAATGGCAGTAAACAAGGCCAAAGTGTGAAGATTGCAAATGGCGTAAAAAGCGCATTTATCCATAATTGAGTCGTAACTAAGGTTATGTTTGGAAATTTAAAATAAATTAAAATTTTTATTGCCATAATAAATTCGCTGATAGCGTAAGGGTTAAAACAAAGCTCAGCCGCCTATTTATGATAGAATAAAAATTATTAGTTTCAATTTGTGATAATAAAAGCAAAGAAAGCTTTGAATAAATAGCTTTGCTCGAGCTTTTGTGTTTTTGCTCGAAAATATTATGATGCTGAAGTCAGCATGGAAATCATATGTGAAAAGTCCACTGGTAGTATGACTCAAAATTTATGAAAGACCATGCCGTTTTGATGTGTAAAAACATTAATTGCAGTCTAAGAGAAGCTTTATTGATTGGTTAGACGGGTTTCAGAGGAACAAAAAAAAGGTATTTTTACAATTTTTTTTTAATATAAGCGATCATATATTTGAAAAATATAATATGTTCTATCAAAGGTACATATTTGAGCAATATCTCCTGAAATTTCGATACAAAAATGTTGAAAATTCAGCCGTTGAGACCTTATTTCCCTGGGTGTCTCACAAAAAAGTGCTCTCGCCGTGGACAGCATAACTTATTACTGGTTCCTATAAAATTAAAAAACGAAGCATATTCCGTTAATACATATCTCAATCTCGTTTTTGAATGAAGGTAAAAAAATATTAAATTTTTCCTTTTTTTCTCAGACTTTGAACAAAAAATCTCATTTTTTGGTAAAATGTCCGCCATTTCTTGGTCAAAAATATAAGTTGGAATGAAACAAGAAAAAATCCTTCATACAAACGTGTACATAATACGAACTGAATTGGTTGATAACTTTTAGAGAAATCGTGTCCACCGACTTCAAAAACACAGTTTCGAGAAAAACACGTTTAAAGACGGGGCACTTAGCGCAGCTAGCCTCGAGCGCACAAGTTCTCAAGGCTGTATCTCCGAAAATGTTACTCAGGTCAACTTTGAAATTTATAACAATATTCTAGAGGTATTGTAGAATTTAATAAAGCAAACAAAAAAATCGATTCTTTTAAATTTTCAAACCCACCTAACCCCTTAAAAAGTCGGTTCGGCGCCATTCGCAACTACTCGGACTGACGTTTGGAACACTTTGGCCATTTCACATCGATATCTTAAATTGAAAGCATACAAAATACAACTTGTGCAAGAACTGCAACCGCTTAACGTACAGAAGTGAAACCGCTTCACTTTATTTCCGCTTGAACAATCCGAACTCCGAAATGCTCAAACTGGTTATCGAAAATTGGACTCAACGGATGGACCATCCGCGACGTAGCCGCGACCAATATTTGAAAGAGATAATCGTCTAAAAACTAATGCCAATGTTTTTTCGAATGATTATAAGCATTCCCCATTAAATTTGAGGTTTCTCTGTTTTTTTTTATAAAAAAAAAACAGTAGTTACCCTCGAAATGAATAAATTTTTGTTCTTAAGTATAATATCTTCAAAATATCCTCTAAAAATTTTAAGTAAATCCGGGAAATACTTTTCGAGTTACACGACAATTAGCAAAGGGTTCTCGGGCTAGCTGCAACGTTGATTAAACAAAAATGCTTTTTTCGTGAAATTATGTTTTTGTATGTTTGAAAACATGAAACTAGTCGCTGATCGGACGAAGTTTCTTTAAAATTTCGTATTTGAATACGAGTTTTTCTTTAATTTTCGTTTTTCATAGACCAGTAAATGTTAGTTTACTCTCGAAAATCTGCAATAATTTTGCTGACGCCGCCATTTTGCTATTTTGAATAATATGAGCTCTAAATTACCAGTTAATAAATCTACTTTTTGAGTCGGTCTGATTTTAGATGCATCTCTAAGCATTTGTGATGGTCACCTCATGCAGCTTCGGCTGGAACTGGATCAAAGCAAACAGCGGCGACTATTGACCGTTTTCCGAAGCGTCTACAGTTGATGACAGAGAGATAAATGGTCAGCCTTACGCGGGTCATAGATTTGATTTTAAGAACTGTTCGCATTCCCATAGATCCCCGCAGAGAACAGAAAATGAAAATTATGTCAATGAGACTTATTCGAGATGATCTCTCATGAAAGTCTATCGTTCGTCAATTGACCATCTACAACAACACGCTGGAAGGAAGTTAGTGACACACTTTGGAAATCTCCAGTAAAGGCGTTACACCATTTTACTTCTGTGAAAAAGAGTTTAAAACTAGAGCAAAAGTGTACCTTACCAAAAATTTGTATCAGATAGAACCTAAAAACTTGAATACAGTAAAAGCTCCTTATTCACGCTTCGTTTATTCGCGTTTTCACTATTCGCGGATTAAAAAAATGAGACCCAATTTCTACATTCGCGACTAAAAATTTTTTTTATTTGTGGATCTAATAAGTACGTACATAATAATAAAATTATTCCAATAGGTACCCAAACCAATATTCTTGTCAAATGGACTAATAAAAAAGTAATAGATCTTATTACAAGTTAGCCTAAAGTAATGTTATGGTGTACAAATTCATAAAAGTTGAATTTTATTGATAAATCGAAAAAAGAGTTTCACAGAATTAAAAGAAATTACTTAAACTTGACTGTACTTAAAGTTTTTTAACTTTAAATTTTAATGTAAAAGCAAAAATCTATCTTCTTCTTCATTGGTATATATTTTCCGTGCTCATATAATTAAGCCACCTGTAAAAATAAGCTGTCAGTCAGATAAAAGAATTCGAACTTGGGAATCCCTTTTGCAAAATTACTTCCCTGCAGCGTTGGTTCATTGTACGGACCAGTGTGTTACATTAGTGCGGAGTAATTTTGCCACATTCTTCCTTTAAAATTTGCCACAATGTAGCCTTATTTGACGGTTTTCTCGCCGCAAMTGCCCTTTTAATAATCCCCCATAGATTGTCTATAGGGTTTAAATCTGGGCTTTGGACAATCCACTCAAGACACTTGATACGGTTCGGTCGCAAACCAGTCCTTAACGACCCTGGAACAGTATTTGGGCCGTTATCCTGCTGAAATATTCAAGCTAGTAGTAAATTTTCGGCGTAATTTCCATTTAGATGTTCGCCTAAAATGTCTCTGTACATACTGCCAGTCATTTTGCTCTCAACTTGTACAAGTGGTCTTACTCCGCATGAATCAAGTGACATTCAGGAATTGCTTGACTTGGAGGAAATGTTAAATTCACAACCTATTGAAGAAGAGGCTTCAACAAGCACTGGAAACGTGACATTCAATTTGAAAAATCTTAGTGAAGGTTTAAGAATGGCAAATGATCTCTGCGATTGGATGGAACGAAGTCTAATTTTTAGCAGACAAATTGCTAATGCGATTGCTGTGTATCAGTCTACATTGAAGGAGCTTTTGAAAACTGCTAAGCAAGAAAAAATTACAAAATTCTTCAAACCATTGCCTAAGCTTTAAGATAATTATATAAATGTTCAAAACCTTGAATTAAATTGATTTTTTTTAATACATATTTTTTATTTTTTTTTTTTTTCTTTGTCACCTAGGAACATATCCCCTATAATCCTATATAAATTACCATCCCGTATTCACGGTTTCTGTATTTGCGGCATATTTATGGAACATATACCCCGCGAATAAAGAGCTTTTTTTGTATTTGAATTTTTCACATATGTAAATTTTGAGATTATGTGAGAAAGGTTTATATCGTCACCTAATATACAAAATAACATAAGAACACTTTTCATAAGTTTTCAGGCGCAAGAAAAACGATATAAAAGAAACCACACAAAATGAAACAAAATTCGAGTTTTGGTTATAAAATGGTTATATGTAGGTAGGTTAATATTATAGGTAAATAAATCTAATAGCGATTTCCGATTTTGATTGATTTAGATCTTTTTATTACGTAAAACTTTGTTTTATAAGTTTTTCCATTGGTCCTTCATCAACTACGCCCCAAATCGCCCTTCTTGGCGTCAAATCGTCTTTAAATTACTTTTCCTTTCATTCATGTTATTTCTCCTCATTTTCAATGGAAATTTTTTTCACTTCTTATCATTTTCAAAGACTTTTGCACTGTTTCATAATTATGCTCTACATTTTTAGGTCTTCCAAAGCTTCCCTATGAGTATTTCGAGCTTTTTTTCATAATTAATACGTGTATTGTGCTTTAATTCTTTTGAGTTGGATGCCCACAGATATCTCCAAAACTTACTCTCACAAAACGCCGCCGATAGATAGTCGGTCGTGGTCCCAGCGAACGCGAAAAGGAATCGTTGTTGTAATAATGGCGCTTACGAAAATAACTGGGATACATTAGCTGAAACACATCGGCCGGCCGTTTTCTGTAGCTGTATTTGGGATCGAACATTTCACACGCACGACACGCGGAGCGCAGAGCACAAAGTAAACGTGAGAGTAGAAAAGATAAAACACCGACAAGATTACTGCAACAATTAAGCACTAATTGTGGCACAATTAAATAAATGGGTCGTAACGACGCGGGCGAAATGAACACACACACACAGGCACAAAAACCGAAATATTTTTGTGAAACCGACGGTAAGGAAATAAATCTAAATAAAATGAATTTCTTTGCTGTGCGCGCGCGTATGCAACGAAAATATTTCTAATTGCCGCAATAAGAATGTTGCAGATGCAAAACGCAACTGAAACTAAGTGAAAATTCGTTCAAACATTGAGTGATCAAATTGGCAATTAGTGGCAACAGCCAGCAGAAGATCACAGCCAACACTTTGTATATTCCAACAAAAACAACAACAACACACAATCATAGCAATTCTAACAAAAAAAACAGCAGCAACGTCTATGTCCACCATAAGCAAGTGCAGCAGGGACAGACACAGCGAATTCTCAGCCGCCGTGGCCCAGCGTTGCGTAGCGCCTTGGGAAACAGGCAGCGCCAACTGTTCCCGTTCGCCACAGTGTCCGTGTTGCAGGTAGCGCAGCTGCCACGTTGCCACGGCATTTGCAGTTGCCCATAAAAAATCATCAAAACGGTGCGTTATTAATAGATGATATCTGAAAGGCGAGGAAATCAAAAAAAAGAAAAAAAAAATACAAAAAAAATCGTCTAAAATCAACCGAGAAATTAAAGAAAAAATTAAAAAAAAAAATCACAAATTTTAAGGGAAAAACAAAAGCAAAAACCGCAAGCGCAAATCATCCCAAATATCAAAACCATTATAAATAAATATTATTGCACATAATTAAAAGCGCGCCGCGGGTCGCGCTCGGCCACAGCCACCGTCGGCCGTCGCAATGCAACCCTGTCCGCCCAGGCGTTTTGCCGTTTAACAGTTGTTGCTTTTGTGCTCTTCTCACATTGCTTTATTAGCGCAAATTTACTTCTTCATTTGAAATTCGAATTCGCAATTTATTAAATGTAAGTGAAATTAGTGAGCGGCAGTCGACTCCGCGTCGCGGCCGCAAAGGGCGGCGCTACATGTTTTTGCGCCAATAAAAAATGTGAAATAATAAAAACAACAGCAATGCAAACAAGCAGTTGCGCAAGTGTTGGTGTTGTTGTAGCAGTTGTTGTTGTTGTAGTAGTTCTTTTTGTTGTTATCTGACTGTTTGCCTTTGCTTTCGATACGAAAATATTTAGCGACATTAGATGAAAGATAAAAAACACGCTGATGAGCTTGCAACAGCTGTGTGGCGACAACAGCAAAAACAATACTATAAAAACGGATAAAAAGGTAAAAGGTGAAAAGGCGGCAATCGAGTTGCATCTTGACGTGTGCACGATTTTTTTTTTTTTAATTAGTGATTTTGCGGTCGCTGTAATTGTTGTTGTAATATTACAATATTGTTGTAAAATATGGTTTGTGTGATTTAGTTGACGCGAATTTTTGTTAATAATTAAAAAAAAAGTTTTAAAATGTAATGTAGTTAGAATAAAGAGAGACAAACGTTTCAATACATATTTACATATTATATTATATTATAATAATTACGTATTATAATAAAAATATAATATAATATAATGGCATAAATTTCTCTAAAATAAAAGTGTTTCATAAAAAAGGCGGAAACGACAAGAAGAGAGCAGAGATATAATATTATGTCTACAACTTTGCTTCCTTCCTTTGTTTTTTTTTGTAAATTTATGGCTTTATTGTATAAAAACGGTCCAAAAGTGTTTTCCCTTATTCCCTCAAAAAGCAACGCTTAATTAACGAAACGCTTTTTTGATCCATTTTTTTGTAAATATATTTTTTTTAATACCTAATAGAAATCATACAGATGATAGTAGTAGAGTAATTATAGAGTAGAGTATTATCTATATTATCTATGTATGTGTCAGCCTAAGGAAAGCGTGGACGGGTCCTCAGCCGCACTTTTCTTGGAGTTAAAAAAGAAAAGCAAAATTTCCCGCAAATGTCGAGAATTTGGCACAAAAAGTCATATTTTCAGTTGAGAATAAGTTTGGGATGCTAACAGATCTCTACAAATATTTTGTTGGGTTAATGTGGACAAATGTTCAAAATCGATATAAAACGATTTAATCGACCACTGCTTGACATCTATTGAAAAATGGCGTAAGCAAAGTTGTAGACCTAATAATTATCACTTTAAACAAGAATTTCGACTTTTACACTACTACGAAGTAATAAGTAAATGAAATAAAAAATAGCTTTGAGTCGCTTTTCAGCTGTTTATTATGGTATTTTTTACTTTTTCTAAAAAAATTTACCATAATAATTCATCAGCAGAAAGTAGCGGTTTCAACAAACAAAAGGCTTACTGACTTTTTTAAAAAATGTGAAATTTTTATGTAAGAATTATTTATTGAAAATTAGGTTTTTCGATTTTACGTCGAAATAAGATCGCTTCCTTGAATTTTTCATGTAAATTTTGAGGTTATGTAAATAAAGTGTTAATAGAAAGGTTTTAGATCTCTTCATTACAAACAACTTTGTCATATAACTTTTTTCTATAGAACTCATAGTTTTGTTGAAAATTGGTTACCCTAGCAATTAGGGCAATTGCATATTCATTAAATTTTCGTGGAAGTTCATTCGCATCGCTTAGGCAACAGTGCGTGCAACATAAATTGCAAGTGTGCACACTCCTTACGAATTCCCATTCCAATGCACATTTATCTTATTTTCGAATCTTCAGTCGTAGTTTCACTGCGAGTGTGTTGTCTCAGCATAGCTGGTCTTGGAATTTAACTAATCAGATGAAATTTGTTTTGCGAGTGAATTTTCGCAAATAGAGGGCGGAAGCTAATGCGTATTTGTTCGACGTCATAATTTTAAGAAAACAAATATTAAAAGAATTATAACAAAAAA
>NW_017536852.1:83640-100344 GCF_001853355.1 Bactrocera latifrons | reverse complement strand
AATGAAACTCTACTAAAACATTACAAAAAAATTTTAATAAATTAATAATAAAAATTAAAAAAAGTTAAATAAAATGCTATCAAAAAATTTAACAAAAATATTAAAAGTTAAATAATCAAATTTTTTAAATTTATTGAAATAAATTTTTAAAGAAATTTGCACAAAGATTCGCCCAGAATTTCAAAGCAACCAATATCTCGCAAAATGTTAGAGATAATGAAATAAGAGGTTGTCAAAAAAGCCTTGCAGTATTTTCACTAGTTGGCGCTAAAAGCGCGTAGTTCTAGTTTTATTCGTCGCATCGGGTCATGCTATACCTTTTTGGAAAGCTCATTTCACGCGCTAACATGTGTTTGATTGATTGCCGTTTCTTTTGAGTCATTCGTGAGTTATAGCGTCGCAAACAGCAAAATAAAGAGAAAATACGGCATATATTACAGTGCTACTACGATAAAGGCGAAAATGCATCTCAAGCCGTCAGTAAAATTTGTGCAGTTTATGGACCCGATACAGTTTCCTTTCCCCCGCACAACGATGGTTTCAACGTTTTCGTTCTGGTGTAGATGTGCTGAATATGCGCCCCGCTCCGGAAGGCATGTCGTCAAAATTTGCGATAAAATCGCTGAATTGGTCGAAAGAGACCGACATAGTAGCAGCCGTAGCATCGGTCAAGAGCTGGGCATGAGTCATCAAAAAAAAATTTTATGAACAATTGAAAATTGAAAAAAATTCAATCAAAATACCGCAATACTTTTTTGAGAAACAATTATTAATATATTTACATCGTTTGTTAAACACTTTTATATACTATATACATATATCAACTGACAAAGCAATTTTTAATTTAAAAATGCTGCTTCCTTCCTAAATTTCTGAATTTGCTGATAAATTAAATGATTTAATTACATAAGCAGGCTGTAATAGTTTTATGTTTAATAAATACGCAGATATCCCATTAACATTTTGGCTGCAGATTACAACAGGAGTCAATGGAATACATCCGCAAAATGTGTAAATTCAATTAATTTTGTTTTATTGTACGCTAAAATAGAGAACTTTTTCAATGTCCATGTATGTGTGTGGATGCAGAGTTGCATGTGCTAAACAATTATTAGAGTTTTTCGAGCGATTTAGAGAGCATAAGATAAATAAAACAGCAGCCACACATGCGTGTCAGCAAATTACCCGCAACACATTTTCGCTTGCGTGCAGTAAAATTTACTTAAAAAGCTTTTAGAGAACAAGTAAACACGCATTCATATTCCGATATATGTTGCCATGTATATATATGCCTATATGATGGTTATAAAAACAATTTTACAAATAAATCCAGTAGCAACTAAAATAGCAAGTGTGTTTTCCCATGTAAATAATATTTGTTAGGTATAGGTATATATATATATATGTAAATAGCTAAATATTTATATATACATGTGCCATTATTCACATACATATTTAGTAGCTTTGACACACTTAACACCCGCGCTACAAAATTGCAAAGAAATCGAAACAATTTATTTTGCTCCAAAGTGAAAATGTCACTCATACGTCATGTCGCACCACCACACTTGTACGCTGCTATTGTAATACAAGGAAACGCTATGCCAATAACAGTGCTAAATAATTAAATATTTGTCTAAAATACAACTATTCTGATGTTTTTTGGGCACATAAAATTCGAAGTGTGTGATAAAATGTGCACACAAATGTGAAAATTCCAAAAAAAATAACAGGAAAAATATATATAAATATAGGTGTGATACCGAAAATTGAACAGTATCAAATTTTGAAAACTCATAAAACTCTATTCACAATATTTACCATTTATTTTGTGGTTAGGGTGGTAAAAAAACTATTTCATTTCCGGAAGTGGCGCAAACGAGGAAAGCAACATAATCCCTATGCAAATAAGAAAAAAATAATTAATTGTAAATAAATATTTACTAGCGTTGGTATAGCAATTACAACAAAGTGTGACAGTTTCGATAAAGAACCATCACATAAACACTAACAGGTTGGTTTTGAAATTTAATTATATTTTAGATATGAAAATTTCGGTACAATTTATTTATATACCGATATTTATGTGAAAGTACAAGAATTTTCGTTGTACGGGTTTAACCATCATAGTTGCCACTAAATGGCGCTGTTGGCGGAGTAACTTGAAAAGTCGTACTTCGAAAGTGATTTTGAAGAAAATCGAAAATTTTACAATGAAATTTATGTTAGAATGCCTTTAGATGGTGCTGGAAAGGATTTTGTTTTAAAGTCGACAATTAAAATTGTTAAAGTGGTCCGAAATCGGCAGTTCCGACAAATTAGCAGCTTCTTGAAGAGAAAATGACGTCTG
The DNA here is from genome assembly GCF_001853355.1 of Bactrocera latifrons. Classification (NCBI taxonomy): domain Eukaryota; kingdom Metazoa; phylum Arthropoda; class Insecta; order Diptera; family Tephritidae; genus Bactrocera; species Bactrocera latifrons. The sequence goes on along the minus strand of NW_017536852.1, from coordinate 97,994 downwards.
CAAAATTTCTAAATGATATCTTAAAAACTGAGGCACTAGTTCGTATACGCGATCAATTATATGTATATATACTCTATAGGGTCTCCGACGCTTCCTTTTGGGTGTTACAAACTATATGGCAAACTTAATATACCCTGTTTAAGGTATAAAAACGTAAGCAGGGTTTAAACCTGACTATGTTTGTTGGCATAAGATCATTCTGTGAACTTTCGACTAGAAGTTTTTACAAAAGTAGAGAGACCAATAATAAAAAACGGTCTTGTACATTATAATTAAATAAACTAAACTTAATTTCAAAACGAAGAGACGATGTTCAGATTGCACCGAAACAATAATTATAATACTCATACTTTAAGTACTAAAATCAGCAGAATAGCAAACACTACCTACATTTAAGAGCAATGCTCAAAATATGCTTTATTCAAGACACACACCTAAAGAGGTGTTTGAGTTATATTTAATGACGCAATTGGTTGAGTTTTATTGTTAAAATTTGTATATAATGATAATGCTGATCTAGGATGGAACTCAGCACATTCTCCAGCTACATAGCGTTAATTAGTATTTTTTTTTTTTTTTTTTGGTAAGTACCAAGCTAACAAATATGTTGCCTACATTTAGGCTAATGATGTTCTAACAGTCATTTAAGTTATTAATATTATTGTACTATGAAATAAAAGTTTTAATAACTTAAAAAAATACATAAAGTATAATTTGAACCACAGCGCAAGACTAGCTCATACAGGCGTTCCCACGACAGTCGGGTCTACGTAACCGGAAGGGACCTACATTTTTATCTGGCCAAGGACTGTCAATGCGACAGAATTCTGCCGCTACAGCAACGACAACTAACTAACTAACACGGGTTCAACTTATAACACACACTGTTTTCATAGATGTTTTCCTAAGAAGCATAATATAAAATTTTTAATTATTAATTATTAATATTTTTATTGAAATATTATTATTATATGACAACAGCACACATTTGTGTATCTTCTACTCGATCTGCGACATTTGAAAACGAACATTCAAAATTAGAATTCTGAACGCGCCCAAATGCAATCTTGTTTAAGTGAAACCTAATAAAAAGGGTTGGAGATCTATAGATGAAAGTGCTATAAAATATAATCAGAAATCCCTTAAAGTATAATTATTACAAAAAAATGCCAACATAACAGTTCGACTAACTGTGTACTCTCAGCTCTTAACATCTCTTATATATGTAGTAAGTTTGTTATCAAGGGCCTTAAAATGTGTATATTGGCTCACTTTTACATATTCAAATGTCATTCACGTCGCGCAGTTGCAGTTTGTGTTGTATGCTGCACATTTTCTTAACACGTCAGTACATACCAACAATTACGCATAGCCTTCACATACTTAAGAGAATTGATTGACATTTAATTTAAATTTAAAAATAGGAATCTGCAAGGGTAGTTCACTGTGCAGACATCTCGTGTTGTTATGGTGCTAACCAGATGAGAGTTGGAAGACTGTTTTAATAGTGTTTAGAATTCTTTTTTTGGTTTCTAGAATTTTTGTGAATACGGAATATCTTTTGTACACATCATCAGCACTAAAAATATGTCGATTCCATTTTTCAAATAGTAAATAATTTTAGTATTATCTAGAAAGTCCCAAAATATTGGAATAATAAAGTAAATGTTTGAATTAGAAACATTTGCTGTTACGCCGAAAAGTATGTTCTATTTTATATTATACCAAAAAGTGTGCTACATCATAAAAAATTTCAATAATATAGCTGTACGCCTCAATATATGCAACTATCATGCAAATATCGGTTTAGAAACTAGGCTCGGATCGCACCGAGGTGTTATAAAAGGAAGGGTCGTTAACTTCTACAACATCAAAGCTTCAAAACCACTCACAGATCCATTTCGTTTAACTTAAAGTGAGATAATATTAGTTTGTCAAAAAAGTCTTGCGGTATTTTCGCTAGTTGGCGCTGAGAGCGCCAGTTCTAGTTTTATTCGTCGCATTGGGTCATGCTATACCTKTTTGGAAAGCTCATTTCACTCGCTAACACGTGTTTGATTGATTGTCGTTTCTTTTAAGTCGTTCGTGAGTTATAGCGTCGCAAACATGGAGCAAAATAAAGAGAAAATACGGCATATTTTACAGTACTACTACGATAAAGGCAAAAATGCATCTCAAGCCGCCAATAAAATTTGTGCAGTTTATGGACCCGATACAGTTTCCATTTCCACCGCACAACGATGGTTTCAACCTTTTGCGTTCTGGTGTAGAGGTGGTCGAAGATGCACCACGCTCCGGAAGGCTTGTCGTCAAAAATTGCGATAAAATCGCTGAATTGATCGAAAGAGACCGACATAGTAGCAGCCGTAGCATCGGTCAAGAGCTGGGCATGAGTCATCAAAAAAAATTTTATGAACAATTGAAWATTCAATAAAAATACCGCAAGACTTTTTTGACAACCTAATATTATCTTTTCCTTGATTTTGATCGGTCTATTTATATGGCAGCACATATATGCTACAGTAGTCTGAACTGGGTACTACAACCATACCAGCAATCCTAGTTTATAGTAATACAGGTTCAAGTTCACGCCAAGAGTCTCTTCCAACTCTCTCCCAAACAGTGATAGCCGTAGAATGAAGTCGACGTGCTTCTGATTACAAAAAAACACTTACAGATAACCGAAAACTAAAAAATCTGTAGTTTATACTTGACCTTCACGGTTAATCTAGCATTTTACTTAAACTTTATGTAGTAACAAGTTTTCCTCACTGATTAACCGATTCAGAGTTGAAGACAGCATGAATATGAAATTACCTGCCTCAACATCCTCGCAACACTACCAACTAACCACAAACTCTAAGCGATAAATATAGTGAAGCGAAAGTGTGTCCAAATAATGGATACTCAAGTTAATGCAACACTTAATCTAACTCAAAGGTGGCAAGTAAATACTCACCGCGAATGTACTAAGCATAACAGAAAGCATATTAACAACAGCATCAACTCATTACTTTAATTAAACGGAGAACGCAGAATACTAAGCAAAGTTAGCCACTCGCTCGTTAGTGTGCCCGTTCGTCGGCACTTCATTACAAACGAGCTCGATGATAGCACTCATCAACACGGCGTTAACTTTTATCACATGCACACACATTCACGCTGCTATCTGGTTGGTTGTGTTCGTGCATTTTTTATGTCAAAATAATTTTTTACTTCCAACAGTTTCGGTTTTACAGTCAATCAAGGGTTTTATTTCGTCATTTTTTGCCCGAGCTCGAGCTTTGCTACAGCATTACATCAAATGGCGAAGCTTTAGTTTATAGAGTAAATTTTACTATCACGGCATGTTGCGCAGAGTTGTTTTAATTGACTTTTTCCGCCCACTGCTGCGGAATATATTGCAACGCTACATTGCCGCTCTGCCACACTACTATAATACAATACTGATGTACATACATATGTATTTGTGTGAGTGAGTATAGTATACCGCAGGAAAGTTTTATGGAAGAAACATTTTAACTGGTTAATTTCGAACTAGTTTGCTACTAGTTTATTAAAGACTGCTTAAAATTTTTTCCAGAGGATAAAACTCGTAATATACTGGCCAACAGATTTGAATGAAGTAAGTGCGGAACTAGTTATTTTCGGTATAGTTTGTTGGTAGTTTATTTAAGACTATTTTGTGACTAATTAAAAACTTATAATGCGCTGCCGGAAAATTCAAATGAAGTAACTGCCGCACTGTTTTTTTTTCGGTGTAGTTTTTTTCGGAAGAGTTAATTACTAGTTATAAAAACATCTCAAAAGTTAACTCGCCCACAATTTTTTTAAAGCATTTTGAATATATATCGTAAAGATAATGCAGAAATTTCGACCTTAAAAACTGCTCAGAGTAACTTATCACGCCTTCGTAATCGGTCTGAAAGTATTGTATATTACATAATGCATGTTCAATATACCATATCTGTGACTTATACACACTCTTCGAGAGGCAAGCTGTTGGAGTTCTCGGAAATAAATATTTCATTGATAGTTTTTCCTACAGGGTTCGCTTGTGGCTCATAAGTGCATACAAACTTATGAGTGTATGTGTGTGTGAGTACAAGTTGCATGCGAAATTTAATTAAAACTATTTTAATTTCCACCATTACAGCTGACAGCGAAGTAAAATTAGTGTTTCACCATTGTGTGTGTATATTGGTATTTCTCTGATAAGATTTTCCATATTTTTAATTTTTTTATTTTATTTACTTTTACTTTTTTGCTGCGGAATTCACAATTTTATTATGAGACAGCCGATGACATTAAATGTCGACTTAATTATGTTTGCAACATAAATTAAGCAAATAAATACATATGCATGTACGTAATTTTTAAGCGGTAAATATAAAGAAATAATGGGTAAATGTCGACCCTAAAAATAAAACAAAAACAAAAAACTAAAATAATGTTATAGATTTTTTAATAAGTTTTTTAAATAATAAAAATAAAAAAAATCAAATTTTGATTTCCCGTTATTTCAAAATTACATTCGTGTCGTTTTATGTATTAATTTTTTTTTTTTTTTTTTTTTTTTTTTTTTTTTTTTTTTTTTTTTTTTTTTGTGGCACCTGCTAAGTCTATTTTGTCACAAACATATATAAATTACTAATTTTTCCCATACTCTCTGGAAGTTTACTTGAGATAGTGACGGCTAGCAAATAATTCATTTTTGTTTACTCTTTTTCGGTTAACTCATTTATATGGGTGGCAACTCTAATTAAAAAAGTTAAATCTGTCAGTATACTTTTCAGAAATTTATTAATTTAACTCATAATTTTTTGTTAGTTTCAAGTACCACCAGTTGGCAACTCTATCCCGGAAGCATCAAAAGTGAAACCTTTGTTCTGAGTATAATTTTAATTTGTAAATTTCACTTTTATCATTATGTGGAAACACTAGTCCAAATTATATCAAAAATGCGGCTTCATGTAAAATTTCACTGACTTTTCTACTTAACTTCCATTTCGTAATTTTTCAAGTTTTACTTTTGCCACTAGGTGGCAACACTATTCCGAAATACATCAAAGTTGCAGCTTTATGTAAAATTTCCCTAAATGTTTTACTGAAAACCTTAAAGTTCGCTATTATTTCAAGTTTTACTTTGTCCGTTAGGTGGCAACACTAGTCCGAAATACATCAAAATTGCGGCTTTATGTAAAATTTCCTTAGATGTTTTACTTAAAACCTTAAAGTTCGCTATTATTTCAAGTTTTACTTTTTCAAAAGGTGGCAACTCAATTCTACAATTTTTCATAATACTGATAAAGTTCCAAAACAATAGATTTTTTGCTCGATATGCGGTTACGATTTGTATTACACTTTTTCGTTAAATGTCAATTCTATTCAAAATTTTTCCCCGTAAAGATTTCTAAACTGCATCCATACTGTATATATTTTTCTTTTGCCTTCTTCGAAAAATTAATTTTTATTTCGGCATCATTCAGAATCAAGATGAATACAAACATATGGCAATCTTTTTTATTTTAACCTAAAATTTTACAAGCAGTCTTTCGCGCTCTAAAAAGCCAGTCCTTTACGCAAATACAATACATTTTTCAATTATGACAACGTCAACAGAAAGCACTCGTCGTGTTACATTTAAAACCGGAAAATACAACAACATGTCATAACAGTTTGTTTATGTAATTGTTTTTTACAGCAATCTACATGGCGTATACGCAACCTTCGCCAAAGGAACTGAGCTTTAACACTCGTTCAACGGAACTTCAACAAATAACAACCAATACGCTTACGTAAATATATGTGCGCGTATGTACATATGTTCTTTGTATGTATATTTGCTGTAACGAACAAAGAACCCCCTCTCCTCAGCTGAGAACTGATAAGAGTGACAGCGATGAGCGACATTAAAGGCATTAAATGTATTAAAATTTTAAGTAATTATAAAGCGATGCACATGCATGTGTACAGATTCAAATACCAATATCCATATATACGCAATTATCTATATATGTTCTAGGTATGCTTGTAAATATGTAATTTTATTATTTATCCAAGCAAGTAAATATGAAAACAGCAAATTGAAAGGACATTGCGTATGAGTAACAGCACATCTACCGGCTTACTAGCCAGCAGGGGGAGAGGGAGGGCTTGAATTGTTTAACATTTATTTACTGCGTGTTTGCTGGCAGCAAATAGGAATGACACTACATTTTTAAGAGCTTAAGAAGCAATATGGAGAGAGAAGAACGGTGAAGTAGGAAAAGTGGAGAACAAAGCGAAGCAATGGAATGTTACTTCTACACTTATAACTATAGAATAAATTGGTTAGCGACATTGTTAACTGTTGTAAAAAATATGTATGTACATATGTGTGAGCCTTTCGTGTGTATATGAATGTGCTCTCAGAGCTCTGAACCCACAGCAACCTTTCAAAAGAAATTCGCTTGGCTTTCATAATAAAGTTTGGTTCAAACTCAAAAGTAATCAGAGAAAATGTTTGTATTTTTTTGAATATCTCTTTAAAAAAAAAAAATTAAATAAACAAAAAATAAAAAAATAAAAAAACAAATAATAAATAAATAAAATAAAAAAATAAATAAATAAATAAATAAATAAATAAATAAAAATAAAATTAAATTAAAACAAAACTTAAAAAATAAAACAAAAACAAGTCAATTTTCGAATTTTACTTTTTCGAAAAGGTTGCAACGCTAACTCAAAATACATTTAAAGTAAAACATGCCTTATAACTTTCGGAAAATGTATTAAACACCAAACGTTTCCTAGTTTTGTTACTTTTTTGCGATAGTTGGCAACTTTATTCATGAAAAGAGATTTGTATCTTTTTTAAAAAAATTTGTTGAAAATAATAACAATTCTTTCCATACTGCCTGAGTGTCTTTATATTCATTTTTTATTTTTTACGTGGGTGGCAACTCTAATTTGAAATATTTCGAAATTAAGATTTTCACTTTATTTTATAGACTTTTATTAATTTGATTATGTTTGGCAATATTTCAATTTTTTTCTTTTTGGATAGGTGGCAACACTTTTCAAATATTATTTTTTTGAAAGGGTGGCAACACTAAATCAAAATATATTTAAATTAAAACATGCCGGATACCTTTCTAACCGAATGTTTCTCAGTTTTTCAAGGTTTTTGCGATAGTTGGCAACAAAAGAATCATGGAAGCAAGTTGTATCCTTTAAACATACAAACCGCATACCGTCCATTAAGCAGAATAGCCGCTAAACTTAGCACCACTTTCCTTAAATTTTTAAAAAAATTTCGCAAAATCACCTCATAGCCATTTTCAAGAAACCCCTACAAAGTGCCATAATTTCAACAAAACTTTTCACAACAAAAAAACTCTTCGCTAAAGTCTTCGCAGAAGCACCAGCAAAATTCAATGGAAATGCAATTTCATGAAGTTTGCCAAAAATTGCAAACAACACACAGCTACCAGGGATCACTCAACAAGCAAAAAATGTAATAATAAGTGACCATTTGAAATTGGTCAGGGGTAATCAATTCACTTGTGCACGCTGGTCAATTCCTCAATAGATATTTTGCCATTGTAAGACCCACAGAAATCACAGAGAGTGGAAGTAATTGGCAAGCAGCTGCCAACTGGCCACCGCAAGCACCGCTGTTGCACACACAGCACCGCAAACTTTTCTCATTAATTTGAAATTTTCAAAATCTCTACTCACGCTAGCGCACACAATGGAATTCAATTTAGCCATTACTGCCATTATTTTCGCACTTTATTTGATTTTATTTCAGTTGAAGAAGTTTTTCTTGCACTAAATGCATTACAATTGCGGGGGGCGGGGGTGTTGCGCATAAATACTCCGTTGCACTTAACTTAATGGAACAGTGTGTTGTTATTGTGTGAAATAATAACGGTACACACGTTAACATGGCCACCGCATTAATAATGGGATTGAGCGCTTATTTCGGCCTCAATACAACATTTGTGCATGTGTGTGTATCTTTGCGCTTATGATGAATAATTAATTTTGCTGAAAGTGAAAATACGCAACAACAACACGAACAACAGCAAAAGCACGTACTCTATACCCACTACAAGTGTAGCCATATTTGGTTTGCATACCTTAACGAGATAATTTGTAATAATGTTGCTCATACGCCCCGGTTGGCATTAACTAACTAGAAATGCTTGCTGTGACACATGCCATGGCTACAGGAGCAGCCATCGACATACAAACGAAGTAATTGCATACTTCATGAGATTTGTGGGTATGTGTGCTTGTGTTCATAGATACATAGTTAAGTATGTATTCAGCGAGGAGCAGAGCAAAGCAAGCTATGATGGGCGCATGGCATTAATGTATATATATGTATATAGCATTACAGCACACCACAGCAAAGACGAAAAAATCATCAAATCAGGTCAATAGCCCAACCAGCTTGTGATGAAGCGCAGGAACTCTAAAGACAAAAGCATGAAAAGTTGTCTATGTATTTCTCTGCTTGTTAGCTTTATGCATAGTTTGCTAAGCTTAAAGCATGCCAAAATTTATGCTTTGTAGATTTGTATATTCAATATAGCCAACATATGTACTTTTGCCTGTGAAATGTCATGTTTCGTCGAGCTTTGCCTACATTTAGGCGTTTATAGAACTGGCGCTTTGTTGTTGGTGAAAGTGCCTTATATGAAACGGCAGAAAAATGCCTGATTTTACACATGGCAAATTTTGCTTTGCAAATTTTTTTCTAGGTAAATTCGCCTATTTGGCAAGAAATTTCATACATATAGTCATCGGCATAGATACGGAAGCCACATGAAAGTGGAGGGTTTTCCAATAAGAGTGATTATATGCTTATATGAAATTCATCTTCACAGATAGGATCGCTTCGATTGGGAGAGCTTCCGCTATATAGACATATTTATATTTCTATAAATCTCGGACTTCTATACTTTTTATTCCTTGAATATAGTAGAAAAATGGTAATGTGGTTTGTGTCTTCGCTATATACATACGTATGTTGAAAAAATATTTAAACAAATATTTTGCATATATCAAGGTATATGAATATAAAGCAGAAATTGTTTATATTTAGCGACGTTTGGGACGTCGAAAGTATTATCTGAATTGCTTGAGTTAAGACTCCAAAAAATTTTTTCAAATATTTCAGAAATATTTTATTTATTTATAAATGTGAAAAAAAATAAAACAATTATTTTATTTACACGGAAAAAAGGAGCACTGCCTGCCAGGACCTTCGGCTCGTTTCAGAAATATATTATGTTAAACATATAACAAAACAACACAATTTTCATGGTATGATTTTTTGTTAAATAAAAACAAATGGCAACATTCTTTCACTCTTCGCTCTTTTTTCGCTTTATAATTGTCTTATTTTGTATTATGTGGCAACCTTTTTACTAAATTTTATATAATTTGAGACCATTCCTATGTATACCTCGTCCATATTTTGATGACAACCGAAATTGATAAGCAATAAAATAAGTAGTCTCGTGAATAGACGATTTCAGCGTGTTATTTTAATAACCAAAATTTTACTTTAATTATTGAATTTTTTTAAGAATATACAAAAAATATTTGCTAATCACTATGACTCTCATACATATTTTTTACCTTCAATAACAATATTATAAAATTCATAAAAATTTAAATAAGTAGTAACGCCAATACTTATTCAATATGTGCCTATTTTATTTATTAATTCAATATATTTATTACTCGCATGCCATATAATTTAATGTGCATTTGATTTAAATTTAATTTTTATTTTCAAAGCAAACTTTTATATATAGAAATGTGTTTTACTTTTTATAGGTAGTATGTGAACAAAAAAATTAAACAAAGTAATTTTTATAAAAAAAAAAAATTTTTAAATAAAAAATATACATATATAAAATAAGGTAGCAACACCGCAACACATTTATCTTCAGATTTTAATTACTTGAAATGTCTACCATACAGCGCTTAGGTATTTCTACCCAAGGGATATCTTACAATTACACAGCCCACATGTGATTTAGAAATTGTTTGGCTCCTTACATTACCAACCATTCAACAAATAGAAAGATAAACAAATATATAATTATAAAAAAAAGTCTGCAAGACAATGCAACATTCAACTTACTATTCCTTAGGTACTTGACAACAAGTTTGCAAAGTCATACACACAAACGTAATTATGCATTGCTGTTGTGGCGCATAGCATACTTTCAGGCAGCAAGTAGAGTGCTTACAAGTGCACACACACAAAAGCATACAAACGCAAGAATATATCTGACTTCTGAAGAGCAAGCTAAATATTGCTTCATAATGATGTTGTTGTTTTTCAATTTTGTTGTTCTTGTTGGTTTTTCTTTCGTTGTTGTTGTATAAAAATTTGTTGTTCTAGTTTTAGTTGTTGTTGCTTTTGTTTTTTTTGTTTTTTCATTTGTTGTTGTTGTTTTTAATTTTGTTGTTGTTTTTTATTTTCTGTTCTTGTTATTGCATTCCATGTTCTGTTGTTGTGGTTGTATTTCATCTTTGTTGTTGTAATAGATGTTGTTACTATTCTTGTGTCTGCTGTTAGTGCTGTCGTTGCGGTTGTTGCAAGCTCTTTAATGACTATGAATGTGAGTACTCGTTGAGGAAATCTTGCAACATCAAAAATAATCCTCGTATAATCAACTCTATTGCATACGCACAACAAAAGCAAAACAACCGCGCCATTTATAATGAAGAGACCTGTCAATATACAAACCTATGAATTTGTATAACGGCAACAAGTATTTATATTTGTATGAAAATGTTTACAACGGGCGCTAACGGAAGTTTTATAGCTGCTCCTCATTTGCCCACACCGCCGTGTTGGACAACAGCCATCGAAGCTGAGTGCATGCATCAAAAAGTATGCTGCACAAAGCGAAGGAAAATTAATACAAACACACACATCCAAATACACACCAACACATGTGAAATATTTATGAAATATTTCATCCCTTGTGATTAAGCTGAAAGGAGTTGTGTATGTACGCTCCGCCCTCGTGATTTTTGCGCTCACACCAACACTATTTGCCAGCAACCCATTATCTAAGCAGATGACTGCAGCAAATGGTGCGCTCCCAACTGCGAGGCGAAGCAGCCAGCGAAAGAGGAATCCACGTAAAAAAGCATACTTCATAAAAAATCATAATTAAAACAGCGATGACAGACAAGAAGCCAAATAAAACGGGAAGAGAAAATAAAGCTAAGGAAAAAAGTCACACAGCACAATTGGTGAAAAGCATATTAAAAGCGCAAATAACAACAAAAAGTTCACAGAAAAGCGATTAAACACAAACAAAAGCAGCGAAAAGAATTACGACTTCAACTCGAGCGGCAAGCGCGCTGCTTGGAAGTTGTTAGCAAGAGTAATAGTAGAAGAAGTGAAGTCGTGGTTGGCCAAATACCACTGCTTGCGCGTGTAGCTGGCGGAGAAGTGAAATAGAGTGGGCAAATTAAGTAGGCAATGGAGCAACGAACAGGTGCAGCAAGCTATAAAAGCTATAATTTTCTTTTCTTTGTCAAAAGATGTTAGAAAGACTATAATTTTGGGAGTTGGGAGCACGAAGTATAAATTATGAAAATAATTTGTGTCTTCTTGTGGGTGATTAAAATATTTGAGCTCTGCAAAGGATAATTTTTTATAACAGATATAAAAAATACCGCAATTTTCTGTAAAAGATAGTCAACGAGAGGCTTTAAGGGAGACAAAACAAAAGTGTCCATAAAAAGCATTTCCTTTTCCGTATCGTATTGACATCGTCGGAAGGTATACGGCTGCGAAAGTTGCTATCAGACTCAGACAATATGGATTCTTAAAAGAACACGTATCTGAACACTTGGATATCCTCATACACTTTCGACTTTATACCCGATTACTTGGTTCAAGGAGTCGCTGAACCGAACTCTGGCGGCTCCTTCTCTGCCATTATAAACCGACCAGGGAGTCGTGGGTGGGAGAAAGTCATTGGAGGAGAGGGACAGTGAGCTTCTTATCGATTGGTCAAAATTTGCGTGGTAGGGTGGTGGAGGGCTATACTATCAGGAGCTCTCTACCAACTCAAGCTTCATACTCCATGACTATTGCAGTGTCTTCCAAGCAAAGATTGCAGTCATTAAAGTGCTACTGCTCCAGAGTGCAGCCTCCTTCAGAGAAGTAATCTTGAACTCATTAACAGTGCATGCAGAGTTGGTCAAAATGTGCCTAACGTCGCTATCAATATCGATGCTATTGATAGTTTTTGTGATAAGACTGGTATGGGTGCCAGGCCATAGCGGAATCTCAGGAAATTGCAAAGCTGATGAGCTAGCAAGGAAAGGCACCCTAAAACCGCTCTCGGTAGAATAGAAGCGGGTAGGTCCTCCCCTTTCCTCGTGTGTTCTCCTACTAAATATCTGGGCTTGGCGGAAGCTTAGCCAACGCAGGGCCACCACTGGTATTTGTATTGGCTACTAAGTGTTTTGCTAATTTATAAGTTCGCACGTAGGAGTTCTTCTTTTCTATGACTTCACAAAGGACAACATATACATATTACTACATATTTTCAGTACATATCTGATACAAGCCGCTTTTCAAAGCAAATTCGATATGAAACTAAAATAAACTTGTTCAGAATGAAGCCCAAAAACAAAAGGTGTAGAGGTCTAGCAAAGCATGTTGCTCAAACAGCGACTGATTTTCTTCGCTCACTCAGCCATTTAGATTTCATATGCCGAAAATTTCAATTCTACAAATAGACTTTCAAAAAAAAAAATGCTTCTAGAACAAATGCTTTTTTCGATCGTAACTTCCCTCTTGAATAAATGTGGAAAAAGCAAATTTTTGTATAAGATGTTCTAGATAAGCATTAAAAAGAGGCTATGAAGAACAATGAAAGGTTGGAAAGAGCTTACTGACTAGAAAGTGTATGGTTGAAGAATACCAAATTAAATGTAAAGAGACCTTGAAGCAAAAGCAGAAATGGTTTAGGAGATTGTATTACACAATTCGCCGGGACACCGTTAACTTATCAATATTACTCTAATAGAATTCTTAAAAAAAAAATATACTTAAAGCTTTTTACACATTTTCAACAAAAAATATATCCACCAGCTTTCACTCAATTTCACTGAATGACCAAGCCGTTTCACTGCCAAAAATTAGGTAAAAATGACGCTCTACTCGATGCAAAGCCCATTTCTTCCCCTTGAACTACTTTGCATTTCCTTTTCGTTTTGTTTTTCGACTATCGACGCACATCAAGGTCAATTGCGATTAGTTTTTGCCTCGCACACACACCAGCCGCCGGCTGAAAGTCACAACGACATAAGCTTAAGTCCGCCTAGTCAGCAGCAATTGTTACTACTCTTTAGCCCACTATCTCGCTCTTTCTCTCTCTCTCTTTCACTTTACTGTGACATAAGCCTGTGACACTGTGACATATAGCCGGCAAACTAAGTGAATATGTAATGTCATAAATTAATACACATACATTTTATGTCCTCATATATATAGACATATGTGTATAAATAAATAGACAAATGTACAAGTAGCGTGGCGTATTCACATAAAGTTTCAATGAGTACCGCCATTAAGCGATTGCAAAGTGTTAACGACATGACAATCGATAGACTTACAGCAGTAATGACAGTTGTCGCGGCAGCTGCGAGAAGAAGGAAGGAGAGAGTGAAAATCATGAAGCGGATTAGTTGAAAATCTATGTAAGTGGCAGAGGAAGAAATCGACGAAATAAAGGGCGACTTAGTCGCGTGTGTGCGCTTGTGCTGCCACTGATTCAAGCGCCGATATGAACGCTCTCACGGGCTTGGAAAGGACACGCTGCTGCACAAAATGATTACACTTAAATAATAAATGAGCGCACGGATTAAAGTGAAATGGTGAGTAGCATGACATTGATGCTGAGATTAGGTAATGATGTTGGCGACGCTTTTATTTCGTGCTATCGCTCTTATGTGTGCGTGTCGCTGTCACATAATCATTTTAGATATGCATATGCGTTAGTGTCAATCGAGCTTTGCTTCCCCTTTGAATTTGAATATTCTAATTGGAAGCCTTTTGTTATTTCAAGTTTAATTTTATAAAATCAACAGACATGTGCTGTGATTTCATTTCATTGCGGTCATAGACATATATGAACATATGTGTAGGTATGTATATGCGCTTGATTTGCATATTTAATTATCTACTAATTAAAATTATTAAATATTTTGGCTGAGCGTCAATTTGCGTATGCAGCATAACAAATTACAACAACAAATTTGGTAATTTTTTGTGTTGGCAATATTTTTTTTTTATTAATTTTTAAAATTTGTAT